>NC_089833.1:7574357-7726857 GCF_035046505.1 Tiliqua scincoides | reverse complement strand
ATGGGAGACCGCCTGGGAATACCAGGTGCTGTAGGCTTATACCATAGTCTTTCGAGACTGAAGGTTGCCAACCATCTCCCTATACTGAACACTATCTCCCGATCTTGTGTGATCTCGGAAGCTAAGCAGGGTCAGGCCTGGTTAGTACTTGGATGGGAGACCGCCTGGGAATACCGGGTGCTGTAGGCTTATACCATGATCTCGGAAGCTAAGCAGGGTCAGGCCTGGTTAGTACTTGGATGGGAGACCGCCTGGGAATACCGGGTGCTGTAGGCTTATACCATGATCTCGGAAGCTAAGCAGGGTCAGGCCTGGTTAGTACTTGGATGGGAGACCGCCTGGGAATACCAGGTGCTGTAGGCTTATACCATGATCTCGGAAGCTAAGCAGGGTCAGGCCTGGTTAGTACTTGGATGGGAGACCGCCTGGGAATACCGGGTGCTGTAGGCTTATACCATGATCTCTGAAGCTAAGCAAAGTCAGGCCTGGTTAGTAGTTGGATGGGAGACTGCCTGGGAATACCGGGTGCTGTAGGCTTATACCATGATCTCGGAAGCTAAGCAGGGTCAGGCCTGGTTAGTACTTGGATGGGAGACCGCCTGGGAATACCGGGTGCTGTAGGCTTATACCATGATCTCGGAAGCTAAGCAGGGTCAGGCCTGGTTAGTAGTTGGATGGGAGACCGCCTGGGAATACCAGGTGCTGTAGGCTTATACCATGATCTCGGAAGCTAAGCAGGGTCAGGCCTGGTTAGTACTTGGATGGGAGACCGCCTGGGAATACCGGGTGCTGTAGGCTTATACCATGATCTCGGAAGCTAAGCATGGTCAGGCCTGGTTAGTACTTGGATAGGAGACCGCCTGGGAATACCGGGTGCTGTAGGCTTATACCATAGTCTTTCGAGACTGAAGGTTGCCAACCATTTCCCTATTTCTTTTCTTTTTTAAAATCATGCTGTACATATTTTGCTTGTTAAAATCTTTTAAAATTTTTTTTAAAAAAACAAGAGTTAGAAAAAGATAAACCATTCTCAGTTTGTATTTGTTTTACAGAGCTGCACTGCAAGCAAGAGATTTAACGTTATTCAGCAGGAAAACTGTTTTTTTTGACGAACCACTGTTAAAAGTTAGCCTCTGAAGCAAAGAGTTAAACACGCAGTGAATCCAAACTGAAATAGAACTCGGTTTCTTAACACGTTAGCTTCCTGATCTCTAAAGAACTCGGCAATAGATCTTGCAGACATCACTGGGTATATTTGGTACAAGACTGACTCATAGGTTCTGTTGTATCTTGTTGCCCTATTCTGTGCCCATCGCAGAAAAAAGTGCAAAATTCAATTACAGGTTAAGTATCCTTTATCCAGACTTCTTGGGATGGGAAGGTGTCTGGATTTTGGAACAATTGCATAAATATAGTGAGAAATCCTTCCTCTTGCTCTTTTCACTGTTACCCATATGGGTGCCTATTGGCCTCTTTGATATTTTTTCAACCATGTCTGTACAGGTACACACCACAAAGCAGGGAATAGAACTTACAGCCTGTACTGCACTAGACATGGGAATGACCACATGACCTTCTAGTGTTCACACTACAAAAAGTTGTGGGTTTTTTTGGAAGTCTTGGGAAAGAAGTCTGGATTTCAGAATAGTTTGGATTTCAGATGCCTAGATAAGCGGTAATCTACCTGTATCAGGGCAGAATGCCAGCTTTTAAAAAACACCCTAAGATTATAGTCCTCATTGTCGCAATGGCAGGTTTGAAACACGTCTGTGGATAATGCTGGGCAAAATGGAAAAGGTAGCCAAATAGGATTTCCAGGAGTTCAGTGCACTATTGTAGTGTGTCTGTGCTGTTTCACCATCACCAGCAGGTGAATTACGCAACTATAAGCACAGTTGCTTAATTAGAGAGAGTGACCAGGTTCCTGGGCACCAAACAAACCACCATGCCAGAGAGATAGGGATTCAACCTGGTTCCCTTCCAGAAGTGACTCTTTCTGCAGCTCTTTCTTTCAACTCACAGCTTGCTTCCCTCCTATGAGTATTCACCTATATCCTTCAGCACATTAACCTTTGATCCTGTTTGACCCTGAATCCTGTCCACATTCTCCTTCTGTATATCTCCGGGAACCAGTGCAGTGTAGCTATTAGGAGTGCTTGACTTGGCTGTGGAAAGTCTTCATTCAAATTGTCTGGGCAAATGGGCAGGAGGTCTGGTCTAGAGGGTAGAGCCTCCGTCTGCCTGAAGATAACATCCACAAGGTTGCCAGTTCGAGGCCATCGGCACCGTGCGACCTTGGAGCAGCTGACAAGCTAAAGCCGAGCAATTCCATCTGCTCTGAGTGTGGGAGGACGGAGGCCAGAATGTGAAGCCAGATCAGAATGAAACACCTGAATGTAGTGGTTCTTAAAAGAAAGAACCTTCTTTCAATTGTAAAAATCCCTATTTAATAAAGGATTTAAACAAGCCTGCCTATGTAAACCGCCTTGAATAAAGTCCAAGAAAGGCGGTATATAAATACCTGTTGTTGTTGTTGTTATTATTATTATAATTGTTATTATTATTATTGTCACTTGTATAAAGTCCACCAGGTACCCCCTAGAACAGCCATACTCACTCAGACCAACCTTCTCTACAGGGTTGCTGTGAGGATAAAAGAGGATAATCCCACTCTATGGTATTTTTAAAAAGTTAGAATTTTAAAAGAGTGATCAATTCTGGTTCTGGTAAAGATGGACAATGGATTCTTTTTTATTTAACAGAAGTCAGATTCAAGGTTGGCTCAACTATGAGGCCAACTGAGGCAGTCACTTCAGACAGCAAGTTGTGTGAGGTATCTACGCACCTGCCCCCAAGGCTCTGTCTCCAACTCCTGCATTGGAAAAAGGGAAGCAGAGCAGAAGGGAAGTGTGCAGGAGAGGACAGGGATGGGCTAGAGCATCTCTGACACTCTAGCCTACCACTCTCCTTTCCACTTCCAGTCTTACACCTCTTCCTTTTCTAATTAAGAGAGTGAGAAGAGCAGAGGTTGGCCATCATCAGGTAAGGGAGGGAGACGGCATTCGGCACTTTGCCTCAAGCTCCAGGAGGTCTTGGGACCTGTCCTCCCACAAAGGCATCCAGATGGATAGCAAATGGGATGGAGTCCTTGTTGCCACTGGACCCTGGAACTGAAGGCTCAGTGGAAGATGGCAATGTAATCCTAGTAAGGACCGAGGATGAGCTGCCTGGGAAAGCCGTTTAAGCCTCTAAAGAGCTGTGATGGAAAAGTCTAACAGCAGGCACTGCATAAGAACAGTTGGTAGAGCTAAAATAAATCCCCACAAAGAATTGTGTGCCGTCTGTTGCTAGGAAGAACCATCGGCCAACAAAACAGGGCCGTGTACCTGCATCGTCTCGAAGTCAGGGAATCGGGGAAGCCCAAGAGAGCGCCTATGCAGCCTCGGTGCCATCAGTGATTGGGGAGCAGAAAAGACAGACCCTGTTTTGGAAACCTTTTATTTTTGCCATAAAGGTCATGCCAATACTTCCTCCAGTCCACCTTTTGTGACACCCCCCCCCCAAGAACAAAACAAGCATGTTTATACATGACATGCACCCCTCATACTCAAAGTCTCTGAAAAGCAATCAGTAACACAGGCCTTCACACATTTTACACACTCACTTTACACACACTCTTAAATGTTAGACCTATTTTTGGGTATTTTGGGGGTGCTGAATCAAAAAATGGCGTCAGTTCTTGAATCAGCTTATAAAGTGGCTATGCTGTACCCCCCAAACTAGAGCCAATTGGGCAAAACCAATGCCACTTTGGGATTCAGCACCCCCAAAATATCCTAAATTTGTTCAGACACCCTTGGCAACAAAAAAAGTGGGGTTTTTTTTTTGGGGGGGGGGTAGACCTATGTAATTCCTTCATCATAATACAGATCAATTCAGCGTACCAGCTAACAGATGAAGCTGCAAATCAGCCAGCAACTCACTAGGTGGGGTCCTAGGCAAGGCACTTCTCAGCCTCAGTTTTCCCTGCCTGCAATATGGGGATAATACTACTATGTACATGGTACTTTACATATCTAGACTGCAAGCCCCTCAGGGCAGAACCTGGCTTTTCACACTGTGTAAAGCACATAATTTTGGAACGCCACATTCCACCCCCCCCTCGAGTGGCACAAAAAAGCACCAAACAAAAGCAGATCTAGGCCACAATCCACCAGGTAGGCCTCTTGTGCAAACCGCGGTGAAACGAACAGGGCCTCTGCTGTCAAATAGTAGCTCACGTCAACACAGCATGTACAGGAGAACCTGCCAAGACATTGCATCCCTTTGGATCTTCAGCCCCAGGCACCAAAATGTCTAGGGCAAGCTCTAGCTATTTAGATGATGTCCTACACCGATTATATCTGGTTGCTCAGTGTCGAGCCTCCTCGGGACATTTCAGAGCTTTTTCTCATTGCCATTCCAACTGAAACAGCTGCTCCTTCAAGGTTCCTGTTTTTAAGAAGTGTTAAGAAGAGAGAGACTGCCAGGAGCAAGAGATCTCATGTTGGAAGCCACATCCATTTAAAACAATGCTTAAAAAAAATAATCAGACAACGCCGAGAATTTCTCCAGATAAAGGGCAACCTAGATTCTGGAGCAGTGGACACAGCCTGGATGAAGGCACAAGCCTTCAAATGCACAAGAATCAAAATCAGAAAAAAAAAATAAATCAAAAAGTTTCCCCTTCAGATATATGTTAACAAGCATTTTTTAAATGCACTACAAATACCAGAGGCTCCAGGAAGGACCAGAGGTGCTGAAAGGTTGCCCTGTTCAACCTTCTCCTAGAAATGTCAGCTGCTGTGCTGGAGAGGTGTGTATTTGGGCTAGGGAGGCAATTAACCCTTCCCACCCAGGCCATTTGCCCAATTTAAATCACACTCTCTGCACTATTTGTCACAGAGAAGGAACTTCCCAGGTATGATATCCAGTGTTGCAAGACTGAATCGCATGTAGCTCAGCCCTCACTTCAGTGGAAAGCTCATGTCTAGCCTGACAGTACTAGATTTGGAAGGACCTACACGATCACTGAGCCCAACCCATTGTCAATGCAGGCTTGAGAAGCCTTGCCCAAATGCAACTCCCCATAGAAGAAGATTCCCGGCCTGCACATAGAAGGCAAGCATGTCAGGGTGAAAGTGGTTTTGTTTTCCCCTTTCCCCTCACACACTAGCTCAGTGATTTTCAACCTTTTTCAACTCATGGCACACTGACAAGGCACTGAAATTGTCAAGGCACACCATCAGGTTTTTGACAATTGACAAGGCACCCCATGCGGCCAATTGGGGGGGAGGGGCTCACATCCCCCATTGGCCCTCCTAATAACTGACCTTCCCCCAAATTCCCGTGGCACACCAGTGTGCCATGGCACAGTAGTTGAAAATGGCTGCACGAGCTCTTTATGGGTCCTGGAGGAAGCATTCCATCACAAGAGCTGCCTTCAGACTGATGTGGTATAACCATATTCCTTCTATGAGAGTTCGGTCAAAGCAGTAACTGAGACTTACTCCAGTTTCTGCTAGGATATGGGGCATTGATCACTGGCATTGTCTGTTTCACGTACACCCCAGTGCTATGGGAGGCAGTTCTCACTAAGATCATGGCACGTAGGGGCAGGGGGAACACTTTCACAACCCAAAAACGACTATCTGCAATAAACAGCTTAGGTGGACGCTGCACAGACTTGGAGCCTTAGCGAGTGCGGACTTGCCTGATCCCAGGACAGAAGACCATCGGGTGACAACCATGCAGGAGCAAGAACATCATCAGTAAAAAAGGAGGAGGGGAGTTTCCATGGCAAAATGTGATTTGCATTGAGATCCATCACCCTGCCCAGCCCATCAAAATCTCCCCTGTGGTCTACAACCCCTTGAGCTCAAAATCCTTCATAAGAATGGAAACTGTGGCCAGAGAGAAGAGTCTCTTAGCAAAACGGCAGCCTCCCTCCCTGCTTGCTTGCGTCCCCCCCCCATGCATTTCACATGCAATCCTCAGATGCCTCACACCCATGCCACAGAGATCAAAAGCAAGAGCGCACGAACAAGGGGGCTGACAGCGACTTTTTTGTGTCGAAGGGCAGCAGACTGAGCTGGAAAAGGGAGGCCCACCAAACACAGGAAGTTATTGCCTCTGGTGTTTGATCCAAGAGCACACTGGTGACCTCTGCCATGACCCTTTGACCCAAGACTCAAGATGCTTGTCCTCCTAAGAGGAGCAACAGCACCACAACAAGAGGAGAGTCTTGCACACACGTAGGCTCCAGGCACAGGCTGGCTTTGGGATGGCCCAGTTCAAAAGACACAAACCGAGGAGGCCGCGGCCAGATGTGCAGGCTGCTCCCACATCTCCTTCTCCTCCTCTCTTCCCCACAAAACCCAGCAGTACAAAACACACAATGGGACGTCTTTGTGCTGCAGGATTCCCCACTCTGCTCTGCTCTGCTCTTCATTGGCTGCTGCTTGGAGGGGCAGGAACACTCCAAAATACAATGACCTTACGTCATGGGTATTGGCCCGTCATGCATATCATTGGGCACTACCCAGGGGAGTGGAAGAACCAAAACGCAGGGATGCTCTTTTCAGCATCCGTCATTCACCTGCTTCCATTTTGTGCTCCAACCTTTGGAAGCAAAAGCTTTTTTGTTGTTGTTTTTAACCAAGTTGCAAAGTACTTGGCAGGTCTGAACGAGTCTATGCCAATTCTTTCGGTTAGCCTGCTTCAGGTGGACTACAGCCTATCAGTTTTGGAAATGAACCAGGTCCACTCAAAAATAAGGTAGTGATTTTGCACACTTGGGAAGGTTCTCCACTTATGCAGAAGTGTACTGTATAGGTTTGCAAATTTTTTTTTTTAAATGTAAAGGCTAGAAGCCCAATTCTATGCCTGTTACTGGCTTTAGCCCCTGACAACCTAGCAGTTCGAAAGCATGTAAATGCAAGTAGATAAATAGGTACCACTTTGGTGGGAAGATAACAGCGTTTCCATGCGCTCCGGCGTTTAGTCATGCTGGCCACATGGCCACGGAAGATGTCTTCAAACAACGCTGGTTCCTTCGGCTTGGAGACAGAGATGAGCACCGCCCCCTAGAGTCGGCTATGACTGTGAAGGGGAAACCTTTACCTTTATTTTACCTTTATGTTCAATGCACACTACCCAACCTGCAATTCGTCAGCTCACGCCATCCATCGCCTGTTACCTAAATCCGTGTTAATTCATAAGTTCCGGCCCTAGGGAACCAAATTATTGTTTTGGTAGGTAAAGATACCATTTACAGAGCAAGCCAACACAAAAGAAAGCCCTGCTGCATTCAATGGGACTTGGGGAGGCCCACAACCCCCTCCATGGGCCTCCCCAGTGCTGAAAAATCACTTACTTACATGTGTGCATAGGATCGTAGCCTAAAAAAAAAGAATTAGTTGAAAAACAGCATATGTTTTCAATACTAATTGTCTTTGTATTTATAGCCTTCTAGACTTGTCTCTACCAATTCCAAGATACTCCCCATTGTAGATGCCACAAGACAGCAACAATAAGTTAAATTTGATACTGACCTTTACTGAAGGTCATATTCTGTCCACAGATCACATCCACTGTTGCAGAGGTTGCCCAACTTTCTGGCAAAGAGGCCACATTAGAGAATGCAAATTGTAGAGGGGGGACCATAATGCGGACTTGTTATAACAACCACCGTAACTTTGATTCCAGCTCTGCAAAAATACATATATATTTTGCATTCCATCCTAAAAGTGGTGCCTAGCTCTGACCCACTGCTGCTCTTAAAGTTCTCTTTAAGATGCATTGAAGCTTCAGAGAATAAGATAAGTACATCCAGGCAAAGCAAAATAAAAATGCAACAGCTTTTAAGCAGATTCCTTTCCACAATAATCAACCAAACCAGTGTTTCTCAAACTGTGGGTCGCAAGTCAATTTCAGGTGGGTCTCCATTTCAATATTTTATTTTTAATATATTAGACTTGATGCTACCATGGTATGCGACTACATTTGGGGAAATGTGACAGGCCTGTACTTTTAACAGACTACTTCTTGTTGGCATCCTTCAGTCTCGGAAGACTATGGTGTCACGCTCTGAATGGTGGTTCTGGAACAGAGTGTCCTCTCCAGTGCGCAAAGCCTGGGTAAAGTAGGTATGGAGGATAGGCTGTTACCCATGCAGCAAATCCCCCCTCTCCACGACGCTGAAATGGTCCAATGGAAAGGCAGAGGCCAATACGGTTGGTTCCAGCGGCATTGCAGGAGTTGCCAGAACATGACTGTGTTCAGCCATGAACTGCCTCAGGGACTCCGGCTCCGGATTTTGCCTCGAGGTTGACTCCTGAAGCCTTTTCCATAACTGGATGTAGCCCCAAGGCAGTGGAGGTTTGGGATCAGAGTTTTCCTTCTCTCAGATGAGCTGCCTTCACAGACTGACGAGTCCCATCTACCCGGTGGCTGTTTAGTCGCCTTTTACGACAAGTACAGCCAAACTGAGGGCCTATTCTTATCCCCAGCCCCCAGGTACTACTACAGACTACTATGTATATTCTTTTAACAGTGATAGTCAATGGGACTTACTGCTGGGTAAGTGTGGGTAGGATTGCTAAAAATTTCCCTGCTTGGTGATGTCACTTCCGGTCATGACATCACTTCTGGTGGGTCCTGACAGATTCTCATTCTAAAAAGTGGGTCCCAGTGCTAAATGTGTGAGAACCACTGCCCCAAACTGATAGGAGATGGGTGTTTACACACTTCCTAGAGATGCCGATTCTCCATTTGCCTGTTAATTTAGATAAAAACATTAAAAAACCTATTTACCAGATAGCCAAAGTCCGGTAGTGAATAGCACAGTGTCTTTGTGTTACATTTATTTACAATTGTTAACCATTGCCATGGTTAACAATTGTACAGTGGTGAGAATTAATGTCAGAATGAGGACTGAGCATGGCTGGATTTGACTGTTTCACTGCAACGTGGGAGAATGTTCTTTGAAGAACAACAGTGAAGTTTCGCCTCCAACCTCTGTTCCCCTCCCCTTACTACATGTAAGGACATCCTACATGGAAACAAAATGTGCTCTCAAGAGGTCATCTGCTCCCACTGTTTGTTTCCCAACCCCACCTGAAATCACACAGCTCCTTGGACTAGGCTCCTTGGTGACAGACTGTACTGGGCATTTCCTGAGCCAACCAGGGGAGCATTAATGCACTTGTTTTCTTACTCTTTCCCCTGTTTTAGGTTACATATGCAGGGCAGGAGGGCCCATCTATAAGACGTAACTCCTCCGAGTTTCCTCTGTGCTTTCTCACCACCTGCCACCTACACTGTGAAGAAAAGTCTGCTTGCTTTAAACAAGATGGAACTCAGCCCTATAGGAACCAGACAGGCAGAGTCTCTCTTGTCCACCCATGCTTTGGGGAAAGGAACTGCTCCTCCTTTCCAGAAACAAAAGTCCAATGCATGCAAACTTTGTTTTATCAGCAATTCTTGGATTCTTGCCACTTTTGAAACATCAGGCAGTACAGAGCAAGAGAGAACGGAATCTTTTCTGCATTATATGCTTCAAAAACAGGAGGAAAAATCTCAAGAAGCCGCACTATACTGAAGTCCTAGCCCACTGGTCCATATATCTGGGTGTGGATGGCCAACAGACGGACAGCAACATGCCAGGGTCTCAGATAGGAAGCTTTTTTTAAAACCTTCCCTTCAGGGAGATGGTAAACCTGGACTCTTCGGCAGGCAAAACACGCACCCATCTCTACCAAGCTCCTGCATACCTCAGGTACCCTACGTTTAGTGAGTTGTAACTAAATCCTATCCATTTCAGCGGGTGCCATGGCTCCAATGAACCCTAGGTATTTCATTGATTAGTTTAAGGGTTAACCAAGAGACACGCTATTCGGTTTTTATCTGTTTTAAAGAGGACACATAATAAAAATAGGAAATATTAGAAATTAGCAAAGAGGTACAGATTTGAAGACTACCTTCTGAAGAACTGGGGTCTCTGTTATGGACAACCTAGGCTGGATCCCACACTAGACACTTGGCACACACATATAGTGCTTTCTGCAGACAGTCCTGTTGGAGGGATAATGCCACTTAATGGTACTTTCAAGTGGTTAAAGATCTTCATATATTATTTTGTTTTAGTCCTTTCAACAGCTCTGTAAGGATGGTTACTCTCCATATGGAATGGTTGGCAACTTTCAGTCTCAAAAGACTATGGTAGAAGCCTGCTGCACCCAGTATTCCTAGGCGGTCTCCCATCCAATTACTAACCAGGCCTGACCCTGCTTAGCTTCTGAGATCAGGCATGTGCAGGGTAACAGTTGCTGCTAGAATGAGCCTCAAACGGTGAGGCTGCAAGACAGTGGCTTGCCACAAGTTACCAACCCTAGTCCATTCAGTGCAAAGCAAGAGCCAGACCAGAGATTTCCCATTAATCCTTTGTTCACCTCCCTTAGCCTCTTCACCAGCAATATAAACTTGGGTCTCCTTTCTAACCTAAAGACAGTGCATGCCTCTATCAGTACATATTAAGCACAGGAATGGTAGACATCTTTCAGTCTGGAAACAAGGTTCACAGACTCAATAGTGTCTCTCTCTGTTCTGGGCCCTCCTTGCCTTCCACTATTTTCCCATAGATATATAGAAGCACAACTCCTCTAATAAAAGTGTGGCTTAACAGATGAGCAAAGTCTTGGTATCTCCCGTTTTGTCTGTCTAGCTATAAAATAGTATACTATTACCTGGCAGGACAAAGTTCCAAACAACACAGTCCTGGAACGTGCTGGAATCCCTAGTATGTACACACTGCTGAAACAGAGATGCTTGCGTTGGCTCGGTCATGTCGTGAGAATGGATGATGGCCAGATCCCAAAGGATCTCCTCTATGGAGAACTAATGCAGGGAAAGCGCCCTACAGGTAGACCACAGCTGCGATACAAGGACATCTGCAAGAGGGATCTGGAGGCCTTAGGAGTGGACCTCAACAGGTGGGAAACCCTGGCCTCTGAGCGGCCCGCTTGGAGGCAGGCTGTGCAGCATGGCCTTTCCCAGTTTGAAGAGACACTTGGCCAACAGTCTGAGGCAAAGAAGGAAGGCCCATAGCCAGGGAGACAGACCAGGGACAGACTGCACTTGCTCCCAGTGTGGAAGGGATTGTCACTCCCGAATTGGCCTTTTCAGCCACACTAGACGCTGTGCCAGAACCACCTTTCAGAGCGCGATACCAGAGTCTTTCGAGACTGAAGGTCGCCAACACAATAAATAAAATAAATATATATAGACAGGTACCTTCCATTTTGAATGTTTATTGTGTCTCTATGCATGTTCAAGGGAAACCCCCAACAAAGACACAGAGCATGGTCTGGAGGGCCATGATGTGGAAAACTTGCTGGAGTTAAGTGAGAGAGCACCTGGGAACCCCCACTAATGACCTCCTTTTCCACCATGGATGAATGTGAAATAAGAATGTTTACAAAAAGATGTCAAAAGACATGTGCACTTGGCTCCCAGCTGTACGAAGCAGTTACCATTGTATTTATATGTGCGCATACAAACCCTCACACCCTGCCAATGTCACAGTCAACACTGAAGGCACAAACTCATGGCAGGGCCTTCTCTGTTGGGGCACTGGCTTATGGGACTCCCTTCAACACGAGCTTGAGGCTGCCCCCACTTTGTTGGGTATTCCAAAGCACTTGCGATTTTTTGCCATTAAGCTTTTCACCAAGCTAGTCCTTTGTCATCGACTCATTCATGCTTCCACTGGGTCTGTTTGATTTGGCTCTCTGCGGCCATTTTGGTTGGCATGGTGTCACTCTGTGTGCTGCTGATCAGTTTGTATCTGGTTATGACATTGGTCATTTGGACTTCATTGCTAGTTGTAAGCTGCCTTAGGCTTTCCATGAGGAAGTGAAAGGCAGGACACGTTTTCAGGAAAATATATATGCGTCTCAAAGCATTGTGTATTACTAATGGGTTCTTACTTGCTAACGTTTTAAATAAGTGTGTTTTAAAACCATGGGTCAGTGTTCAGATAGTGGTTCCCTTGGCAGAGAATGGAGATCTTCTCAATTCATGGGAGTGTGAAGAAAGCATTCCGCTCTGATCCAACCCTTTGGTTCATGGCCAAACCCAAATGAGACAGTTAGGAAGAGTGCTTCCCCGCACCCCTCCTGGGAATATCCCATCACTACAAGCCCCCTTAATCCCCTTAAATCCATCCTGCCACCCCCTTCTCCTCTGCCCTCCCACTGCCCTTCAGCAACCCCCTTCAACATACACCATTAAAGGGTTCATTCGCTTGTCACTGACAAACTCCCGCAGCCTGCAGACTAGTTTTAAAACAAGGAATTTTTTTTTTAATTTATATAAAAACCATCTCAGTTTAACAACATTTACTGTACAAATGAATTAAAAACCAGAGGAATGGTATGAGTGTTGGACAGCAGCTAATTTCTAGTGTTTGATAAACCGATCACATTCTTTTGAGTCGAGCGTTAAAAATATAAAACAAAAATTTAAAAAGGGTACGGGTTCAGCTGTGATTGGCAGACATTCCAGCGAATCCCGTTCTTAAACAGATTTGCCGTGATTAAAAAACAAAGCAAGAAACTAACACTGGCATTTATGTGAGGTTGACAGGTACACTGGTACGACTGAGAGGGCTGCAGGAGAGAAAAAGCGCAGGAAGTTGAAACTGGTTTAAAGAGGAGCAGCATCCCGCAAGAAAGTTTCCACGGTTGCTCCAATCCAACAAAGTATGTACAAGCCTATATCAGATGCTGGAGAGACAATAGAGAGGATTTACAGCCTGCCAAGCAGGACGGGGGGCTCCCTGTAATTCTTCAGCGAAAACAATACACATTCTATAGCTGTTTTGGGAAGCGGCTATTTTAGAACCCAGGGTGGAAAGATGGCTGTCCAGGCTGCCTCCGAGATCACCTGTTCGCTGCACATCCCCAGAATGCCAGGCTGTTGAGTCAGTGATTGTCTCCTGCTTCATGTTGAGCGAGTGGCAACAGGTGGCTGTGCGGACATGCCCTGTAAATCTCCAAGCTTCCACGCTACTGCCCGGGATTTGGTTCCGACTTTGTTCGCAGCCCGAAGAGATGCCGCTAAAGGCTTTCCCCTGCCCTTGACCTGTCCCCGCCACCCTCTTTGAGCTCGTGCCAGCGGCAGGGCTTGGCCCGCCCTTCGTGCCAAGCAATCTGGGAGCAGCGGTGGCTATGCCAGCCAGGCTGCTGTCAAAGGGCTCAAACGGAATGGGTGTTCAGCTGTGCAATAAGCATCCAGCAGCAGCATATAAGCATCCAGCATCATGCCACCCATTCCAATCTGCAAGGCGGTGGGCAGCCAATCCTGGCTAGAAGACTGGGATGCCACCTGGGTGAAGATGTGCACCAGGTCCAAAGAGGGGGGTAGAGCAGGAGTGCATGGGCAGAGAACACCACAAGGCCAAGTGCAGGCTATACCATTAGAAGCTGACCAGTCACCAAAGCTGTCAATTTTTGCTTCATTTTCTAGCAAGCTCGTATCCAGCACCTCTCCCTCTAACTTAAGACAATCTGCAAGATATTTCCCACTGCCACTGGGTGCTATTTACAACTCCAGGCCAAGCACAGTGCTTGTCCAAGTCACACAGCTTGAGCGACACTACTACTCTGAGAGCCTTCCGAACCCAGGCAAACAAGTGAGCAAGACTGTAACAGAGGAAAGAAGCTGCAACCAGACCTGTTAGAGGGAACAGCGCTCAACTGAACCAACAGGGCACTGAAGGGGGCATTGCAACTCAATGCTCAACAGAGCCTCTGGTTTACAACAGGGTTCAGGCTGCCTCAGTCCCGAGGTTCGGTGACCCACTCTGACCAATTCCTCCGCCACAGGACTGACTCCCAGACCTGTAGCCTCTCAGTCTTCCATAACAGCTTGCTTGCGCAGTGATGGATGGCTATGTGGACTCTTGGGAAAAAATGGGAGAGGGAAATGAAAAAGGAGGTGTACCCTGGATTTCTGAGACTGCTTTGGTTCCTTGAGTTCCTCTCCATTGCAAAACTGAGGGAAGCTGTAGGAACCAGACTGCTCAGCTGCTAACTGCCAAGCAACAGCACAGACCCAGGCGATTTACTCTGTCCAGTCAGAGAATGTGCTGCGGGAGTGGCTCAAACCAGGAGTCCCAGATCTTTCACTGCCTTGCAGAAACCAGTAAATTACGTCAAATCATTTTTTTTTAATCAGTACTTTCCAGCATAAGTGTTATCGCCTTCCCTGGCACAATCTTAGATATTTGGTAAAGATATATAACTTTTTGCCTTGAGGCTTCTGGAGGTGGGGATGCCTCTAGCGCAACCATTAATTTCAGATATGGTCAGAGCTGGGCCCCCTTGCCTCCCACAAAGCAAGATCATTCAAAACCCTGTCTTTCCTCCTGTCCATTTGAGCCTTGCATTGATCAGAAATCTCTGGGAAATGCAAGTTTGAGAAAACTTAGAAAGCAATCCCTCCTTCCTTTCACAAACAGATTTTTTTTTCCTCTTAAAGGGACTCAACAGCAACCCTGCACCTCTTGTACAATTCTCAGAGTGTTTGATCATTTTGCCCCTTTGACCCTTCCTGACCTCCTCCCACTTCAATTAGCTCCAGGATTCAAGGCTCAGTGCCTCTTTTTACAAGGCTGCATAAAAGTTTTCTCAGATGGCCATCTCTTAAAAAAAAAAAAAAAGGAACACACAAAAGAGCGAGCGAGCAAGAGAGAGAAAGTGGGAGGGAGGGTAGGACACCCTTCAAACAGTAGTGAGATATATCATTTCTCTATAAATAAGTGAAAATGTCAAGTGGCCCGCTTCCTGCAGAAATGCAGCCAGTCACAGTCTCTCCGTTGGGTAAAAGGTAGGAGTCCACCTGGGCAGAGTTGTTCGGATCTGGGCCTTCCTTCTTTGTTCCATTGCAAGAAAAAGAGTCCCACATTCACTGTAGCACCAGCAAACCACTTGGAAGTCCAAGGGTTAAAAGTTGCAGCACAGAGTTCCATCTAACCCCCACAAACATAAGGAAGAGAGCCATACCCTCCAGGCAGCCATCTCCCCCCCCCACCCCGGGGCAAGGCAAGGAGGGAGAACTTGCTGCATTCTGGGAAGGTTGGCTTGGCACAACCTTGCCTTTCCCCATGGGATCCCGACAGTCTAATGCTGGTCACAAACCCTTCACTAGTTCCGTAGGAATTGCCGTCAAGGGCGAGAGAGGAATATCAGGTCTGGCTGGAATGGATTACGTGTGTGTAAACATTTGTACATCAGTGAGCAGGCGGTAGGTGTGTGGGTGTGGGTGGGGTGGGGGGGGGGGAGAAACGCGCCCCAGAGCCCACTTGCTAAGAGATCTTGCAGTTGTTACGTGAGCAGTTCTGTGGTGGGCTCTGGGGTGGACGGATCGACTTGGACCGCTTCAGGCTGTTTCCTTTGCTGCTGCTCCCGCCCCCGCTGCTGGCCAAGGAGTACGAGCGGCCGTGCATCATCACTGCGTTCATGCCGTTGGCCATGGAGAAGGACTTCAAGTGGCTCTTGATGGTGACGGGAAGGGGTAGCTTGTCAATGAGGTGGACGGGTGTGCAAGAGACAATCGCGCGGCAGCAGAGGTCTTGCAGGCTGAACACTGCGGAGAGGCAGAAAAGGCAGAAGGACAAGTGAAGAGCTAGCTCTCTTTGACGATGGATTCCAGTAACGCAACCAACAAAGCAGCAATTGCCACTTCAAGATATCTACAGCCTAGCACCTAATTCCAAAGTGCCTGGAATTTTTCCCACTTTAGCAATCACCAAGGACTCATCAATGAGACTGTTTTATGCTCATATGTAAACTAAAAACACACTACAGACATTTCAAATGCACATGGACTCATTTTTGTGCAGGTTTCCACCAAGGAGAGCCTGAAGGATGGGTGGAAGCCCGCCCCTTACCCCATTTCTTGTCCCTTGGCAGTGCTCCTCTGAACACACCAATCCTCACAATGCAGCTGGGCAAAAGGCCTTGCAACATCCACCACTGCAGCCACAATTCTGCCCCTCCAATATAAAAACATGGCGCTTTACAGATTTTTAAAAAAGGAAGGCCTGTCACAACAAAACCCACATCCCTTCCTGAATCACAGTCTGGTGTTTTACTTGGGTTTCTTGTGCCACTGTCACCATAATTAATGTCTCCCCACAACTGGCTGGCGGAAAGGCCGGCTGGCTGGCTAAGTCATGTCTGCAGAAGACACCCTGCATATCAATTCCCTTCCAGACAAAGCCCTCAGGGAGGCAATTAAATGGGAAGAGGGCTTCCCTGCTTGAAAATTCAATGGGGGGGGGGCACGCCTGGTCTGGAGGTGAGCAGACACGCTGCAGGCCGTGGAATGGAGTGCATTCCAATTTGACAAGTGTACAAGCCCCAGCAACCTGAGGCAAATAGTCCTGAACTCTGACCCCTTCCCACAGCTGGACTGAGACCCTAGGAGTAGAGCTGGCTCACACCGATGAGAACCCGTGACCTTGTGCTCCTTTTCAGCAGAGTGCAGAACATATGCTCTATGAAGCAAAACAACTCCTTGGGAGAGACGCACATTCGTTGCGAGGAAGCCAAATTTGGAGGGACCGGGTGGAATCGCACACCCTACTTTAGTTGTTTCATAGGTTGAGACAACGAAGACCCGAAAGATAACCGATCTTTCACCTGAAGGCAGTCAACAGAGAGCTTCAGAAACTGATTATAATATTTTCCCCACTCTGCCTTTTTTTTTTGATCCCACCAGCCAGATCCCACATACAGAAAGGGTCAGGTTTCTCTCTCTCTCTCTCCTCAAACCAAGGCAGCTTGCTGTGACAGACTGGGAGAATCCTTCCTCTGCAGCAAGAATTCCAGCATCACCTTCTGGCAGCAGTGCTCAACTGCACCTCATGGAGAAAACAGAAGGCTAAAGTACGTAGTTTGACAGTTCTGGCTGCTACACTTGAGAAATCCTCTTTATGGCTCAGTAGAAAGGCATTTCCACGTGCTAGGAATCTCTTCATATCTTCAAGCTGCTGGAGGAGAAGGCTTATATCATATAGATAGGACCCTTCAACCAAGAGACCCCAGACGCGCTGTAAGGGGAAAGGCTGACTTCTGCGGCCTGAACTTATGAAGCACAGCTCTTTCTGATGAATTCTAGGGATGCGACATCTGCAGCAGTTCCTGCAAGGACCTCCAAGAAAGCATTTTTAGAAGCATTTCATGCTCCATATCGAAGGCCATCTAGAAAGGCAGAGCTGCAGTGTCTCAGTGTACAGATGAGAGGGTGTCAGGAGAAAAGCAAGTTGGGCACTGGGAAACATTCTGAGGCAAGACAGCCGGATGAGAGATAGACAGGCTTCGCTTGAGCTATGCTGGAACCAGACTGCTGCTGGCACCAAATTTTAAAATAAAGTTTGCAGAGCAGATTTCTGAGCAAAAACCAACTGAGGCCAGGGAGCAACCTCTTAGGGGCAGCTTGTCCCTTTGCATACAAAGAAGTGAGCAACAGACGTTTAAAAAAGATCCAATGCCATAAATAACAAAAAAAGAAGGCAGTGATTGATTTCCTACTGATTGGTGCAAAAGTCTTGAAGAATATGGACCTCTATTTTCACCTTCAATATTAATTGAAGATTGATCCATCAGCTCACTCAGTCACAGTAAACTTTCATATTATAATTGCAGCAAGTCTCTGTACCTGCATTTCATGGACTAAACAGCAGTCCTCCCAGTCATGTCCCACATGTTCCAGTGGAGATGCTGTGGGCCAGAATCGCTAAATCCTAGAAGCTGCCCTGCCAATGAAGCCGACTCAGGTGGTTCCCCAGATTTGGGAGTGAGGAGGGAAACTGAGCAGAAGAGGAAGCGTTGAGGAGAGAAGAATGGAGCACAAAACACACCACCAGGCTAGGTGGAAGGGCACTTGGTTTCAAGCCAAAGCATAGCATTTGGTACACTGTCAGGAAGTCCCTGCCTAGAAGAATCATTGGTGCATACACACACATGCATGCGCACAGAGACCTTGTGCTTGGTAGGAGTGAGGAGCGGGTGCTCACTTACCTCTGTTGGGCCTCCAGATCTTCTCCATGCCATGCCTCATCAACACAATGCGAGACAGCTCTGTGAAGGACTCCGTCACATTGAAGTTGCACAAGGGGCTGACCTCAAAGAACGTCATGCAGTTTTTCTCTGCGTAGGATCGGGCTTGCTCTGTTGGGACCTGCCGCTTGAAGGCCAAGTGAAGCCTGTTCCCAACCAAAATGCGGGGCACACCAGGAGCATGCTTGAAAAGAACATAGCACATTTTTTTAAGGACCCTTGCAACTCCATGCAAACCTGAACTTGTGTCATAACACTTAGCAGTTTGCAAGCAGAGTGTGCTGAATCATTTCTGAGACACACAGCCCCAAATCCTGGGTGCTTCTGTCTAGTTCTTCATTATTTCACATGGGATCAGTGCAAAACCAATGTGAGTAGGACTGTCTGCAGATATGGCCTTTCTGCAGGATGCCTCTTGCATAAGCTGGACAGATTCCAGCATAGGAAGTTGGCATCTAGGTGGAATTGAAGCCTAGCACACTGTAAGGAGAAGAGGAGACTGGTCTTAACGGCAAGCTAGGACAGCACTCATATCTGGGCATGGCTTCTATCCCCTTCTATACTCTCCTCTTAAGGGAACTACTAGCATAAGAACATAGGAAGAGCCTTGCTGGATCAGGTCAAAGGGCCATCTAGTCCAGCTTCCTGTATCTCATAGTGGCCCACCAAATGCCTCAGGGAGCACACAAGACAACAGAAGACTTGCATCCTGGTGCCACTCCCTTGGCACACGGCCTTCTGAGATGGCCTATGTCTAAAACCAGGAGGCTGCACAAACCCATCATGGCTTGTAACCTGTGAAGAACTTTTCTTCTAGAAATCTGTCCAATTCCCCTTTAAAGGCATCTAGGCCAGATGTGATCACCACATGCTTTGGCAAGGAGTTGGATAAGGCAAGGAGTAGCATCACTTCCTCACAATCAATTCTGACACATCCTTCCTGAATCTGTGAACTTTTTTTATAGCTAAGAGGAGTCCTACTGACCAGACCAAGGGCCAACCAGTCCAGTATCCCATTTCCTACAGCAGCTAGCCAGATGCCCACAAGGCAATGAAGGCAGACCTCTCTTCCGTTGCTGCCACCCCTGCAACCAGGTCTAGTTCCCACCAAGGTCACTTTGTGCCTGGGCTGTACTGTTTTAGAACTTGCACAACTGAAAGTTCCTCCATGTCACAGAAAAACCGGCACGTCAAGGAGAAGGACGCAAACCTTGATTTCACTCCAACATGCTTGCCTTCTTTGCGCAGCCTGTTTTTTAAATAGAGCTTTCAATCACATGAACCTTCACGCAGTCTGAAGTGGTACAATCCAAACACAGGCGTATAATCCAAGTGAGAACTATACCTGAAGTGACTAGAAACATTTTGTTTCCTGGCTAAAAATTAAACCCACCATCATAAAGTGGTTCTTGCCCATCCCTTTGGGTATACAAATCTTTCTTTAGAACCCCAAATTCTCACCATCATTAGATCCCTTTCTTTTTACTCTGATGTCTCTTTATCCTGGGCTACATGACAGATAGCTGGCAAAATTCATGTCAACAATAAAGATACATCAGGAAACCAAAACTTCAGCCACACAACAAGACAGATTTATAGTAGATGAACAGCCAATAGACTCAGGTTCACAGCAAGTAACACCAAAAGGGTTCAAGGTGACCACAGGTGGGTCTCTGCCATTCTTACCTCATCAATTTCCTTGATCCATCGGTCTATGCCATCAAAGGACCAGCGATTGGTGATGTCATATACCAAAAGGATTCCCTGTGTGGAAGAGAACACAGAGCAAATGACCTCCATCCTAGACAGAACCATGAGGGCTCTCATACTTGTAAAAACATCCTTCCAGAGTGCCCCGGGCACTTTAGGTCAGTGTTTCTCAAGGTTTGTCCTCCATAGTACCACTCCACACGGTCCATCTATTTGAATTACCACTAGATGTAACTGGCAATGACATCATTCCCAGTTACTTCTGAGTTGGAAGTCCAGATGTGACGTGACAAATAGCAGTAAGACTCTGGGTGGATGGGAGGCTTTTTCAAGCGTAGAAAAGCATGCTTTCAAGCCTCCTTTGAAGCTGTTTGTTGCGTCACATTCCTGGTCTTGCTGCTGGGCAGTAGGTGTCCAAGGGTCCCCCGAGTACCACCAGACACCACCTCAATAATAATAATAATAATAATAATAATAATAATAATAATAATAATAAACTTTATTTATATCCCGCCCTTCTCCCCAAAGGGACTCAGGGCGGCTATTGTGGTATCTGGTACCACTGGTTGAGAAACACTGCTTTAGGACAAGGGCCAAAGCAGCTTGCAATGCTTCAGTGGCAACACATAGGCAGTCAGAGGACCCCCTGTGTAGACACTTTTGGGGAGTGGCAGGATTACCTCTCATGCCAAAGCAGAGCGAGACAAATCCCCTGCTGGGCTAAGAGGCACTTTTAAAGTGTTGTCATATTTAGCTGGGGGAGAGCAATTCTTCCTTTTTATCCCAGCTGGTGTCTCTTCTGCATCTCTTTAGAATGCCAAGGGAGGGCACCAGGATGAGGTCTCTTGTTATCTGGTGTGCTCCCTGGGGCATTTGGTGGGCCGCTGTGAGATACAGGAAGCTGGACTAGATGGGCCTATGGCCTGAGCCAGTGGGGCTGTTCTTATGTTCTTAACTATAATTCCCAGGAGGCCTTGCAGGTCTCTTGTTGTCTGGTGTGCTCCCTGGGGCATTTGGTGGGCCGCTGTGAGATACAGGAAGCTGGACTAGATGGGCCTATGGCCTGAGCCAGTGGGGCTGTTCTTATGTTCTTAACTACAATTCCCAGGAGGCCTTGCAGGTCTCTTGTTGTCTGGTGTGCTCCCTGGGGCATTTGGTGGGCCGCTGTGAGATACAGGAAGCTGGACTAGATGGGCCTATGGCCTGATCCAGTGGGGCTGTTCTTATGTTTCAGGCTATGAGTCCTTCGGGGACTGGGAACCATTTATTTTGTTTTGTAAACAAAAATTAATTTAATTACGGGATCCAAGCTTTATTGTTTTTAAATGTCTTATTTTTATACATATTCATATATTTTATGTTTTTAATATGATTTTGTGAACCGCCTTGAGTGTCCTTTACTGGGATAGAAAGGCAGCATATAAATTCTATAAATAAACTGCTTTGGGAACTACTTTCTGTTGAAAAGCAGTATGTGAATATTCATAAACATCTAATACCAGGCATGTACTGCACAGGAGAAATCCTTTTACCAATTTGTCATGAGTGGACCTGCCATGGGATCCACCAAATCCTGCTCAGTTCAAACAACCATGGTACGAGCACATCAGGTTAACTGCAACAGTTTCTCCCAAGAGTCCAAGGCAAAGTTTCATCCCTTTGAGGGGACTCATTTCTGCCTGCTTAGGTACCACATGGCTGTGACATTGCCATGTGGCTGTGGTCTGACTTTGACATAAAAGCAGGCTTGCAGAGTTACCGGGTTTAGGCGGCCATCTTGCAATGCAAAGGGAGTGTGGTATTCATTTACTTTGGGTCTGTTACCAATCACACTTGCCAAAAAGGTTCACCATCGCCAGTCTAGTGTTTTGTGAGTTTAGAAGGGCTCTCAGTTGGCTCCCTAAGCTCTTGCTGGTTAGCAGGAATGTAAGCAACAGAAATTGGGAGCAAGAAACCTGCCCTTGTACTACTGTGTTTCACATTGCTCCCAAATGCTGTGAGCTGTGCATCCATCATCGCCCATTAGTGAGAGTGAACGGGAATGTTCACAGGAAAAGACGGACAAAGCTGTGGAGAAGCAGCCTCAGAATTCAGAATGCTGGACTTTCAAGTACAAGGCTGAACTCCACAAGGGCAGAGTCATTTCTGCACAGCATTTTACCTACAAGCTGGCTGGCTGCACTACACTAATCTCTAGACGATAAGAGCATAAGGTTAGACATTGATTTAACCAGAGAGTTTTGTCTAAGGCTAGCCATGAACTTTTAACCAAAGGAAAAAGCAAGCCCAGTTTTCAAAGTAGCAAATGTCACTGTGAGAAGTCAAGAGTCACAGACAATAAGAAAAATTATCTTAGGCCAAGGGATTATGCAAGAACCGCTGGCCAGCCATCACTGCAGAACCTTGGACCATGCAACATGCAACATGCAGTCACTTTTCTCTTTCCTGAATGTTATTGTTTTTTGTTTGTTTTGTTTTTAATCAGAACAGGACAAACACAGGGCCCTCTTCTCAAACTCCCAGCCTTCAGAGGTTACTCACTATACTCCAAGTTGGGTAAGGTATACCCAACTGCAGCTGCAGGTCCCATCTACTCTGCCCTTTAGTTTTAAGCCTGGCTGGAGAGCTCTTGGATACCCTGCTTCATCCTTTGGTCCTATGATAGCTCAGCCACTCTGGTCTTCTCCAGAGATGTGCATTTGCCTTCTAGAGTAAACTCAACCTGAAAACTTATTTTACAAAGTCTTATTCTACAAAGTCTGAATGCATAGCCTGAATGCAGGAAATTGCCATTTAAAATAATCTTGCTCCCTCACCCAAGGGGAATGATACATGGAAGAACATCTTGCACCCTTGCCCAAAAGAGAATGATATATGAAAGAATGTGACCTTATCTAAGGCAGTGGCTCCCAAAGTCCTACTCGGAGTTTGGACCACAGGTGAATGTTTTCAGGGGCAGGGCCTGGGGTTGGGGGGTGTTCCAACGGTGCTGCAGTGATTGCAGCGCCATGGGAACACAGGAGCTTTCCCCCTTACCTGGGGGGTCCAGAAAGGAATCTCTCTCTGCCTTACTTGGCGATGCCAAGGCATCGCTTTGGAACGCAAGGCATGCACTTAGCCCTTCTTTACTAAACCTTAGCAAATCTTTTTAGGGTGGGATGGAATATGTAAGCGTTCCATATTGCCATTGATCAATATGAAGGCAACACCGTATTTGTTCTTATGATTGAAAATGAAGGTTCAGAACTCAGGACGTTTTAGCCACAAGCTTCAAATCAGATAAGCCACAAACTGTATCTAAAATTAAAGACAGGATGTGACAGTAACAATTCACACAGGACTTCAAAGATTAAAATTGAGTTTTGCATGTTTCTTTGGGACATCTATACAGGCCATCCTATTTTACAGGATCAGGCTGGAAGTGGAAGGAGTCATCTGAGAAAAGTAGAAATGCTTATTATGGCAAGACTCTAGCCTCTGTGCGGCCGACATTGTACACCGCAGCCTATGCTGACACAGACACAGTGTTACTGCAAGTTACACAGTGTAACTTCAAAAATACTGATGATTGTATTCACCTGGGCTCCTCTGGAGTAGGATCGAAAGATGGTACAGAACCTCCCTTGGCCAGATGTATCCCTGGAACAGGAAAAAAAAAAAACAAGCATTGGAGACTTTCAGACACCGGAACATTCTAACCGCACCCCAAATGTGCCCTGAAGTAGTGACTGATGATGCCACAGGGTTACTTGCTACAATAGTGTTACTCTGAATGTCTGCTTGTGCAGACTTCCATGGGAAAGCTGCAAAGTTGTATTTCTCACTAATGGTGCTTCGTACAAATCACCCTATTTATGCCAACTCCTCAAAGACTTCTGTACGGCATGCTCTACTATCCCTTGCCAAGAAGCCTGCTCTAGTTTCTCTCCATTTTTGTCCCAAATATGTTCACCTTACCACAGTCTTAGAACCGAAACCTTTTCAGAGAATACTAGGTTGGCAAAGTACTTTTCAATGTATGCAAGTGTTAAATGATCATCATTCTAATATACAGATAACCACCTGGAAGTATGCACAAAGAATGTCTGAAATGTTTGGTTGCCAAGATGAGAGATTTTATACCAGCACTCGAGAATTTGAAATAATCTTCCAGTCCAGTGTTTTTCAAACTGTGGGTTGGGACCCACTAGGTGGGTCGTGAGCCAATTTCAGGTGGGTCCCCATTCATTTCAATGCTTTATTTTTAATATATAAGACTTGATGCTACCATGGGATATGACTGTGTTTGGGGAAATGTGGCAGACCTGTAGTTTTAACAAGCTGCTATGTATATTCTTTTAACAATGATAGTCAATGGGGCTTACTCCTGGGTAAGTGTTGGCAGGATTACAGCCTAGAATTGTTAACAATTTTCCTGCTTGATAATGTCACTTCCGGTGGATCCTGATGGATTCTCATTCTAACAAGTGGGTCCTGGTTCTAAATGTGTGAGAACCACTGTTCTAGTCTTATTACCAATCTAAAATACCAACTCAATCCTCACTCTGTTATGTGATGCAAATCACTTTATGGCTTGCATCAGCCTCTGGGAGAAACTGCTGTAACTTAGAGAAATCACAGTATCTTGCCAGCAGCAGACATATCTGGACACACTTTCTCGCCTTGACATTTCAAAGGAAACAATAAATCTGTGTGTAAAATCCTGCTTGTAACTCCTTAGCTGGGACGTGTAAATGAGTGAAGGTATATACACAGAATATTTATTTATTTATATACTGCCTTTCTCTGATGCATCTTCTGCATTTCTGCTAATGGAATCAGGGTTTGACTTGGTTTCACTTTGTGGCCACAAGTATGGCACAGCAGAAAGATGGACGTGGGGGACCAAAGCTGCTGCCCCATTGGTTGGCAACCTTCAGTCTCAAAAGACTATGGTATAAGCCTACAGCACCTGGTATTCCCATGTGGTCTCCCATCCAAGTACTAACCAGACCTGACCCTGCTTAGCTTCGGAGATCAGACGAGATTGGGCATGCGCAGGGTAACAGTTGCTCTGCTACAAATTCACTAGATGGCTTGGTCACTAGCTCACAGACCCATTTCCTCATCAAACAACAACAGCTTCCAAGGTAACATGATCGTTGTGAAGACTAACACGGACTGCCATTGTCTTTTAGTATGCAGTAAATCAGGAGACAGTATCTGCAAGCAGTGGTTACTTCTCACAGAAAGGGTAATACATGTATTCCTCTTAGTTGTATGTGCAAGCTTGTGTGAGATCCGTATGCATCAGACTTGCAAGTAGCCATGCACTTTCTCACCTATGGCAAATAAAAACTGCTTCCTGGTGTGCAATGAGGAAAGTTCTTGATAATTGAAGATTCCCCACCCCCACCCCAAAAGGTGTAGATGGTGGGTAAGCATGGGCACATAGGCTAATAAAATTGCCCACAAAAAGACAGACTTATTTGCAAGGGTATCTTCATGCATAGTTCTTAAGCAGCTGGCCTTCTTCTCTCCACATTAAGAAAAAAAAACTAAAACAAAACAAAAAACCCAAAAGAAATGTTGGCAACAGTGCTTTATTATTGCCCAGTAGTACAAAGAGTTCTTAGTTCATCTTAGTTCTCTTCATTTTAAAAGCTGCTACAAAACACATCATCTGCTTCTGGCCGGAGAAGGCACGTTTGGGTCCAGTGCTCAATGGCTACTCCAGAGGCCAACAGCACACCATGCAATATTTAAAACTGTGTTTGGGAGTACAACATGTTCTGTAGTAAACAGACACAGGGTGTGCTAAGGACACCAGCTGCCTCAGAGCCAGTGTGTAGGTCTAAGCCATGCCTCTGAATCTATTTAAACAATACAGCACACCGAGGGGCATCACTGGACATCTGTGCTGCTACGAGGGGGTCTGTGCTGACCTATGCAAAGTGCCTACTGAAGTGCAGGCTGTGGTCAGGTTAGCCACAGAACGTGCTGTGATGCCTTCAGCCCTGCTGTGTTTGATGACCTGGGAGGGGTGCATTACAAGCAGCTGGGAGCCTCATCACCCTCGCTGCCCTATAGCAGATTTCCCAGAGAGATCACCAGACTATCTGCGCAATGGAGCCAGAGGAACCATGAGTTTCTAAACATTACACACACACACAAACACATTTCTCATTACTCATTCCATTCTCATCCACCCTCTCTTCTTGGAAACCCTTCTATTATCTATAGAGTAGTCTACTTGCATAAGCAATGGAAAGCACAGGTTCATTACGGGGTACAAGCCATGATGTGTGTGCGCAACCTCCTGATTTTAGAAGTGGGCTATGTCAGAATGCCAGATGCAAGGGAGGGCACCAGGATGAGGTCTCTTGTTATCTGGTGTGCTCCCTGGGGCATTTGGCAGGCCGCTGTGAGATACAGGAAGCTGGACTAGATGGGCCTATGGCCTGATCCAGTGGGGCTGTCCTTATGTCCAGAACTCATTCTCCTGCAGCAACTTTGGTGACCTGGAAATCTTGCCATATCCGATGGAGAGGAAGCCGTTACGGCAGAGAGCGCATGACTGCAAATCCACCTATCACCCTGCTTATGCAAATGGCCATTAAGAAGTGGCCAAAAAAATCATGCACATAGAATAGAATGAACTCCAGATCTTTGTCTGAATAACCAAAAGGCCAGGAAAAGAATCAACCATATACAGTAGTTATATGCATGGCAATCAATAAAACTTGCTCCAAGATAATCTAGTCTAACAAGGGAACAAGGGAGTTTTTTGCCTCTCTCCATTTGCTGTTAGCATTTCTCTTCCTTTACTGGGTTGGTCTGAACATCGCAGAGCATTGGGCATGCACGTTCCTCCCCTCCACACATGAGGGGATGAAGGAATCTACTCCCAACTCAAATTCTGAACAAGCTGTGGCATTTCACTGCTCAACTGTGCCTTGTTCTAGAATTCCAAAATAAACCAGGATATGATCCTGGCTTTGCACGACATCTGAACTGGCCCCTAGTCCTTGACCAACTTTCGTCCTTTTCCTCATATTGTCAGATCATTTAGATTGAGGGTCTGTGGGCAGAGTGCTAATTCTGTGCTTTGTTCTGTACGGAGCCTTGTCCTTTTAATGCAGTTAATTAGTACGTAGTCATATTGAGATACCACTTGTGAAGCCAGACCATGGAAGGCAGGGCAATTAAGAAACTTAATTATACTATGTGGATTATCTTCCTTCTGTGAGAAATACAACCAACTGATGTGTAATAATCTGCAGGTAGTTTAAGAATAATTAACACCTCACCTCCATTACCTAAGTTCTCTCAACTCATATAAGCATTGTGAATGCATTGTGAGGTTTAAGCCACACACACTTACCAGAGCTCCAGTTTGACCCGTCTGCCATCCAACAGGATTGTTGTGGTCTTATAGTCAATTCCTGCAACAAAAATGACAGAACAGTGATCATACCACAAGACAAGCACACGGGCATATCGACCATATACAGAAGACTTGTTGCAACACCAAGTGTTTCAGAGAACATCACTTGAGATGTTCATATTAAGAGGTCTCTCAAAAACAAGCAATTTGGAAGTAAATACAAACAACTTCCTGTCAGATACAGGAAGTTGGACTAGATGGGCCTATGGCCTGATCCAGCAGGGCTCTTCTTAACAATATTCTGTTAACAGATCTCAGCCTAGTTTGATCTGAATGCGCTGGAGACTATTTAGAACTGAGATTCACTGATGGCCAAGACATAGGTGGCCAATCTGTTGCACATGTGCCACTTAGTGGCAGGTGGAGGTGTGCCAAGTGGCAGAGAGGATAGCTGCTCAGTGAAGCTAGGCGCCACCTGGGGGACCAGCGGTGTGGGCTGCCTGCCTGGGCTGCTGCTCACTGCGGTGCCCAGCTGGACACAGACCAGGCAGAGGTCTCATGAAACCTCAGCGCAGCAGTGCAACCAGCACATCCACACATGGCTTGGGGCTGCGTGCGGCCTTCCTGTTGCCCTGGCATAGTGCTGAGGGAGCGCCCACAGGACAAGGTGCTGGCCAGGGGACCAGTGACACAGTCTGCCTGCTCAGGCAGCCACTCGCTGTGTTGCCCAACTGGGATGTGGCCCAGGTTAGGCTCTTGCAAGACCTCAGTCTAGCCATGCAACTGGAAGGAGTGGAGCCTGAAGGACCGGCAGTCAGGCTCATAAGGAGCTGGGTCACTGGGGGAAAGGGCTGCTTCTCCTCTGGCAACTGCAGCAAATGGAGAACAACCCAGGGAAGCCCCAGTTCCCTACTTACCTAACCTTGGAGGCCAAGGTAAGGCCAAGACTCCTTGGCCAGCACCCTGTCCCATAGGCAGGCCTATCCCCTGCCCTGAAGGGGTAACCCAAGTCCTGAGGGAGCAGACTCCATTCCAGAAAGACTGGGAACCAGCTACAAGCCAGCAGTAGTCCTTCCCATCCAAGAGGGACATCACTAGGGGATCTGGCCTGTGCTGGATCACCCAGCTACCCATCTACACACCAGCTGAGACCTCCCAAATAGGAGCCCTCTGTCAAAGAAAGGTGGCTAATTCAGTACCCAACACCCATTCAAGACCAGGGACCCCAAAGGGCAAGCTTCTCGGATCAAATTTAAACGACACAGTGCAGAAACACCTCTTCACCACATTTAGGTAATAATTAAAAAATTATAATTGATAGCATTAGAACAGGGGTGTCCAGACTTTTTGGCAGGAGGGCCACATCATCTCTCTGACACTGTGTTGGGGGCAGGGGAAAAATAATTAATTCACATTTCAAATTTGAATAAATTTACATAAATGAATTTATTAGAGATGGAACTTTTATGAATGAGTGACGGTCTTGCAATAACTCAAGGCCTATAAAAGGCCTTGCGCAAAGCAAGACTGGCCTTTCCTTCTCTGCCACTGCTGCATCAGAGACGTAAACAGCAAGCAGTGGAGGGAGCCCTCGTCCAACAGCTCACACAAGAGGTTGAACAGTTGGCCGTCATGTTGGGAGCAGTTGTGTTGGGCCAGCGTGGGCTCCAGCAAGTCTCCAGAGGGCCACAGGGTTATTGGAGACTGCGGGCCCCTGCGTGCCAGATTGGGAGTCCTCGAGGGCCGCAAGTGGCCCCAGGGCTTGAGTGGCACACCCAAGATATAAAAGCCAAAAGTGGCACATGCCATAAAAAGGTTGGCCACCACTGGGCTAAGATACGCACATCAACATTTTGCAGCACGTTTTTGTGTCTAAAAAAATTCACACAACTACTGCCTGCCATATCTACAAAAAGCAGTATCAACAGTCACAAAAACCAGACTTGTGCCTCTGCTGTATATTAATGTTGGAGCTCAACTGTAAGGGACACTCATATTCACATGTCAAAAGTGAATCAGATCAAGGGTTTTGCAATTGGTGAGTAAACCAAAAACACTTATGGTGTCCCTGCCATCTGCATCAATATTCTTGAGGACTTGGGTATTATATGTTAATAAGGCCTCATCCTCAGGAAGGTCTCTTCCCTTCCTGCCCCTCCCAAATCTGCATATCAGTTAGTCCATTGTTTAAAAATCCATCAGGAAGCAGTGCTAGCAACTAGTTCTACCCAACATGGGAGCCAAAGTTATTTCCTTTAATAATCTTACTCTGCAAATTAAATATTTTCACCAACACATGCTATATACACACACAATCATGTCTTGATTGCCATGGCACATTAAGTACTGAATATTTTTATTCAATTCAAGTATAAACAACTTAACTATGGCAAGCCTCTTTCACAAAACAATGTGGTTCAAAACAGAACAAAATATATTTGTAATACCTTCAAATTAAATCCATAACCTTATCACAATATCCTATACGCAGTTAGAAACCAGGTGCTATGTAAAAGATAAACCATGGGAAAGAATTATTATAAACACATTATGTACCATATACCCATTGCAACAGACACTGGGAACTAGTCTCCTACACTTGATATTGAACCTCACCGGAATAAATTTCATAGTGTGCTTTGCATGGCAATACATATATGTGTGATGCCCTCCGCGTACTACAGGTTGATAGTACTACTGTAGTATGCACTACTACATACTATCCCCCCCACCCCCAGATGTATTTCAAGCCTTAGAAGGCATTGGGCCTTCCCTGGGTCTCTTAATGCCTTATTGTTGGCATCCTTCAGTCTCGGAAGACTATGGTGTCACGCTCTGAATGGTGGTTCTGGAACAGAGTGTCCTCTCCAGTGCGCGAAGCCTGGGGAAAGCAGGTATGGAGGATAGGCTGTTACCCATGCAGCAAATCCCCCCTCTCCACGTCGCTGAAGTGGTCCAATGGAAAGGCAGAGGCCAATACGGTTGGTTCCAGCGGCATCGCAGGAGTTGCCAGAATGTGACTGTGTTCAGCCACGAACTGCCTCAGGGACTCTGGCTCCAGATTTTTCCTCGAGGTTGACTCCTGAAGCCTTTTCCATAACTGGATGTAGCCACAAGGCAGTGGAGGTTTGGGATCAGAGTTTTCCTTCTCTCAGATGAGCTGCCTTCCCAGGCTGACGAGTCCCATCTACCCGGTGGCTGTTTAGTCGCCTCTTACGACAAGTACAGCCAAACTGAGGGGCTATTCTTATCCCCAGCTCCCAGGGGTTATAAGGCATTGAAAACATTTCTGGGTTTTTTTTGTTTATTTTAAAAGTCGCACCTTTTTCACTCTGTCTCATTCTAAGCCCAGCAGAGACCAAGGACAGACGTGCGTGGCCTTTGCTGGGCTCAAACGACCCTCTGGAGGTGAGAGAAGCAGAGCTCCCCTTGCTTCTGGAGGGGGTGTGCAGGGGGTCCCACAGACTCAATCCGCAGATAAGTGAACCTGTGGATGCAGGACCTGCAAATACAGGGCCCCCCATATTTGCATAAACATAATGAGGTACCTTGGGGATGAGACCCCATTTCTAAAAACGAAATTCATTTATGTTTCATATACTCCTCATACACATAGCTTCAATGTAATTTTATAGAATATTTTAAACAATTTTGTGCATGAAACTGTTTGTGTACATTGTACCACAATTTCTTGTTCTGTTAGAAATGCATGCTGATCGGCGCCCAAGGTCACATTATGTCATGTCAGTGCTAGGAAAGTTATGGATTTTGGAGCACCCTATTTTTCAGATAAGGGTTAGTCATCTTGTATAGGTTTACCAATCAATTATGAACATTTTTTATCTCATGGAACACCATTGTTCAGCTGAAAAAAATCAAGAACTCTGCACTGCAATTTGTCTATTTTAAATAGAGTTCAAAAGAAACATTTAACAACTGCTCTCCCTCACAGAAAATATCAAACACTAGTCTTTAAGAGTTGGTACTCTTCATGTGCTTTTCTAATCTATGAAATATGAAAAAATGATGAATTTAAAAACATATATTCACAGGAAAGAAAACACATTAGGTGTGGATCAGTAGATCAAGAGAGAGCTAACTCTGCTCAGCAAACAAAATTAAGAAAGCCCTTGGTTTTAGAGGCAAGCTGCCTCCGATTACCAGATGCAGGTGAGGGCACCAGGATACAGGTTGCGTCTGTTGTCTTGGGTGCTCCCTGGAGCATTTGGTGGGCCATTGCGAGATACAGAAAGCTGGACTAGATGGGCCTTTTGCCTGATCCAGCAGGGCTTTTCTTACGTACTTAAGAAATCCCTGAAGCAGAGTCATGTGTTTGTACCAGGAAACAGGCAAACATAGTAAGAGACGCACTTTGCCACTGCTGCCCACATGATACCCAACTGGAGGCAGAAACTGCCACAAACTCTGTCTAGATTTTGCAACCCAGGGAAATTTTTTAGCATGGTAATTTATCCAGGCAGAGTTCAAAGAGCCCACACCAATTAACAGGCAGCAGCCCAGCACAGTGTCAAATATTTCAAATTCATAAGAACTGGCACCAAACTTTAGGTGTGCAGACTGTCAGACTTTTTGAATTCACAGGATTTCATTCATCACCTGGGCAAGCCAGAAATCATACAATGGAAACCCTCAAGACAACTATGCACATTGCACTGTTATAGAAATATTTCAGTGCAATGGAAGTTGCACCTTACATGTCACTTTAGGGAAATATTTGCAAGTACAGTACTGTTATGAAAGTGAGCACTCGCTAATTTAATCTTTCAGTGAAATGCGATTTAAACTGGCAAAGAGATATATCACTTTCTAGGAAGCTTTTCAAGCCCTTGGAGCCACTTCTCCCCCCACCCCAACTACATCAAGCCAATGCAGGCAGTAGCACCCAACATTCTCACAAGGCCTTCTGCTTTTATAAACAGTGAACAGTTGAAATGCTAATTATATGATTACATATAGTGTTCTACATTTTAATCCTACTTTCATCACAGCTACCAGGAGCTCATGTCTGAAAGCATCAGGCTAGTCTGGACAAGTTTGCAAGGTGGAACACAGCTGCAAGTATGCCTTACTAAGGAGAGTCAACATCCAGAATAAACCACAAAGCAGAATTAGCACAACTCTGCCACAAGGTGGCATCATGGCACTGAAGCTTTGCCTATTTTAGGCTTATTCAGAAACACAGTACTAAAAAAACTCAGCTGTCTTGGAACACCTCCACTCACTATGGAGAACTCTGATGTTCACATGAGGACATAATATATGCACATCTTTTAAACATCCATGAGCTTGGAAATCCTGACTGCACCACACATTAGGCATTTGCTGACCGATTAAGATGGGAAATTAAAAACAAATGTTTAGAAACTAAGCTTAAGCATTCAGTATCCTGGATATTCTCCGAGTCAGCAGGCATTTATATTCAGACATTCTTACAGCAGGTTGGACCAACTCACCAGTCACAAGGTGTCATTTGCCAGGTGACTGACCTCTTGCAGTCTCAGACCTTACCCATCCCCTAGGCGGCTGTTTGAAACATCTGCCACACAACTAATAAGCTATGAAGTATGTGTGTCTGGCTTAGACCAGCATTAAGAACATAACACAAGAACATAAGAACAGCCCCACTGGATCATGCCATAGGCCCATCTAGTCCAGCTTCCCGTATCTCACAGCAGCCCACCAAATGCCCCAGGGAGCACATCAGAAAACAAGAGACCTGCATCCTGGTGCTATCTCTTGCATCTGGCATTCTGACACAGTCCATTTCTAAAATCAGGAGGTTGCGCATACACGTCATGGTTTGTAACCCGTAATGGATTTTTCCTCCAGAAACTTGTCCAATCCCCTTTTAAAGGCGTCCAGGCCAGATGCCATCACCACATCCTGTGGCAAGGAGTTCCACAGACCGACCACACGCTGAGTAAAGAAATATTTTCTTTTGTCTGTCCTAACCCGCCCAACACTCAATTTTAGTGGATGTCCCCTGGTTCTGGTGTTATGTGAGAGTGTAAAGAGCATCTCCCTATCCACTCTGTCCATCCCCTGCATTATTTTGTATGTCTCAATCATGTTCCCCCTCAGGTGCTTCTTTTCTAGGCTGAAGAGGCCCCAATGCCGTAGCCTTTCCTCATAAGGAAGGTGCCCCAGCCCAAACCGAGGACACAACTGGACCATGCCCACATCTAATATGGGTCGTAGAGCAGAGTGACCACCCTTGAAAGATTTCATTTAATTATATAAAGGATTAAGAGTAAAAGAGATGAGAATCTAGAAAAAAAAGCAACTCAGTAGAAAATTAAACTGCACTGAAGCAGGTGGTCATTGGCTAGTTCAGACCTAGGTTGCAGGTTCATTTGTGTCCTAAGAATCATTTTTAATCACATCTGTAAATATTAGAACTGGTAATTATAATCTGCAGTCACTGCAATGAAAATCACATATTTTTATTTTCAATTATGAGCAAAGGTATTATTACTGTATTTTTAAGAAGTGTCCAGATCAACCGTCACAACCTCAGAATGGTTTCAAACACACTGTGTAATTCTGAGTTTTTGGAGACTAACAGAACTGTAACAGACTGAGATACTGTCTAGCCCAGCATCCAATTGGTTGCCACAACAGAGTAAGTAGGCAGGCAAGAGTCCTTTCCCATTGTCTGCCCCCCAGCAACTGGGATTAAAGTAACATAATGCCCCGACACAAATTTCACTTAGTAGTCAGGACCATTAGCCATAAGAACATAAGAACAGCCCCACTGGATCAGGCCACAGGCCCATCTAGTCCAGCTTCCTGTATCTCACAGCAGTCCACCAAATGCCCCAGGGAGCACACCAGATAACAAGAGACCTCATCCTGGTGCCGTCCCCTGCATCTGGCATTCTGACATAACCCATTTCTAAAATCAGGAGGTTCCGCATACACAGCCATTGAGCAACCCTCTTCCATGACGTGTTTAAACCTTTTTAACACAATAAAAGCTAGTGGCATATACTGCAGAAGAGAATTCCAGTAACTAGATGCACTGAGTGAAACAGAACCTCCTAAGTTGTTCACTCCCATGAATCTTGGACCACAAGATTCAGAATGAACCAAAGGACAAAGTGGGCTTATGGCCACTTTCCATTCCCCTTCATGTGGCTTCAAGATACCACTAAAAAGGAAATCAGCCCTTGGTTATCCGAAGAAATACTGTATCTGCTTGCTAGAAAGCCCTGCTTTGGCAATTACATATCTAGAAAACATGGTTGGAAGGCTGGCATTGCACTGAACACCAAAGAGGTTGCCCACATCCTGCTGTAACTGCTGCATTGGCAAAGCCTAGGAAACCGGTCGGAGCTGTTTTCAGCTCAGAGCACATTCCAACTCTGTCCCTCCAGCCAAGTTAAGTTTACAATTAAAGAGGAATTATTTTTCTCAAAACACTGACTCCTTAGAAGTTGTTCACACATTGTTCGTCACAAACATCCAGCCCAAGCTAAGCAGAAGTTACGGGAATACTATTATTGCACACAAACCCCAGAAACTCTGGATGTCATTGTATCTACCAGTCGTACATGAATACCTTCATGGCCTGGCCTTCTCAAAGTAACAGTTTCTTGGCAGGCTGTTTCCACTTAATAGGCCTTGTTACTGTGTTACCGGGGCTGTGCTTGGACAATACCCGTCCAAACTGTTGGGCAATGGAAAAGCAAATTCTCCCAGATCTATTACACAAGGTTCCATGAGGGGGAACACTGTCACTGAAAGTGCATTAATATCTATATGAAGTCACAGGGAGAGACAGGCTGGAGCTTTGGATCAGAGTATGAGCATGGTTTTTTCCAGTAATGGTCTTGAGATTGCGGAATGGCCTCCTGAATCAACTACCAAAAGTACATCCCTGATGACCCTTCAGAAAGGGCAGCAAGTTTTTTCATCTAGAAAAGCATTTGGAACCAAGATCAGTTTGGCTAGTTTTTATATGTTTTCACTTGTTTATAATCTTGTTTTGAACTAGAGACATCGCAATTTTAATTTTGCTGGTAAGCTGCCTTAAGCGCAGGGGAAAGTGGGATGAAAATACGTATTTTAAAATCAATAATAACTTTTGAAAAGCCAGTACAGCATTTTACATAAAAAGAAGGTATCTTCTTTGTAACACAGCAATATGTACTGATCCCTTCCAAATGTTTAAGAGTCCCTATAATTTGATATACTACTGAGAATAATAAAATAAAATTTAAATGACTAGAATAAGCTTCTTTAGAATGAATCCTAGAGAGCATTCAAAATCAAGGATATTTACTAGATTTTTATTAAAGCCACTATGAACTGGCTGTTAAAACTGGCAGATTGCTATTCAAAATACCAGACATAATTAGTCCAGAAGGTACCTTGTTCCAGGACCCTGGAGGCAGATCTGGGATTGGATATGGAGCTTTCTAATGACAGAGAACAATAAACCCAACAGAGGCTCATCCACAAGAGCCCCCAGAGAACAGCACTAATGCACTGGGATTCTTGCCTCACAATCCATCTAGTTGTCACAGGGACATCAGTGGCAGCTTCTACTTTGTACATTGTTTTGTTCCGAGGGAGGGAAGAAAGAACAAACAGTTGATGTTTGCACAAAACAGCAGTTATATAGTCAGAAAAAAGGCTGTAGTCAGAAGTACAGTTCATTGAAGGGTCTGCAGCAGAATATTGGTGAATGTGAACTCTTAAAAGGTCAACAAGCTCGAGACTTTCACTTAAATACCAGAGGAGAAACAGCAGCAAGTACTTGATAGAGATTACTGAACTTTGCCAATGTTTCTAAAGTGGCTGAAGTTAAATACAGAACACTAAAAGAATAGGTCCCGGAAACAGTCAAGTAAGTAAGTCACGTCTAGTTTCTCGGACTGTCACACTGCCCCAAATTCTAATTTTGTAAGTAGAACAAGCTAGCACAGCACCACAACACACAAACAAAAAAAGCATGTTCTTTTGAATGCAGAGTTCTTCGGGGAAGAAAAGATAAATCACCTTGTATTTCAAAACACATCATAGCCAAGCCACTGGAAGCCTTGTGTAACAGAATCGAAGGATTAATAAACAGCTAGACATTTTAATCTGATATCAGAATGACTACCATATCAAGACTAGCACACATCTGGTTTAGGTTTAATCATATGCTGAAACAGTTATAGATTAGCAGTTCTTATCAAGTACTTTGGTTTATATACAGCTTCCAAACATGCAACACACTTTAGTCAAAACTATTTGCCATGATATTTATGAAGAGCAACACATTTTCATCATTTTTATGCTGTTTATGCAATAATGATGTCTCCTAAGGACCTAAAGGTTGACAGAAGGCAGAGGGTCATTCATTCCCAAATGACACCGAACACAGCTGCTGAGAGGAAGAGAAAATTGTTGGTTAGGAAAGAGAATTAGAAGGAAAGGCTGAACCTGGCTGCTTGGGCAATGGGTGGTGACCTCTGAAACTTAGCACAACTTGGATGATCCCTATCCCTTCCCTAGCCCCAAGCTAGAGAAGAGGGCTGGGGCCCAGTTGTCACCCTCTCTATGGCAAAGGTGGCAAGTAGAATTGTGGACAGCCAGACAAGATTAAAACTGAAGCATTCAACAATATTATCAGACAACAAACCATATTTTGGACAATAGCCATTTGGGACACATTCACCTACATAAAGACTAGATTCTACAAGGCAATGAATGCTGCAACATATGGATTGTGAAAGGATGTTTGCTCCCTGCGGAACCCGACACAGGATTTACTTAGAACAACAGGAAGCAGCAACACAAACTCAGACATGAGGATATTTGCCGCTTCATTAGAGAAATGGTTCAAGGATGCTTTTTTGGCTTCTAATTGCAACACTCGCAAAGACGGTTTAGTCATTTTCTCTTTGTAGTTCACTTTTCTCTTTGTGAGGTCCTACAGATTGCGAAATGGAACCTGGAATGAGAATCGGTTGCCTGTTTATTCACGCTTACAAACACACACACAAAACGCCCAACTGGAACAATGAATGCACACTGAAACACTGGGTAGACATCTGAATGTAAAAACAATTTTTTTGACCAATTAAATTAAATACTAAGTCAATCTATATCTGTTCAGAATTTAAAGCTGTTGTGTAAAAAACAGTAATTTGGGAATGGCTCAAATGACACATAGCTACAGTACCCAGGAACTGCTCACACTGAAGCATCAGATTCTTGGGAAAACCACTTAGTGATTCTTTGAAGTTTTATCATCTATCAAGCACTTAAGAGATGTCAGTTGTAAAAGTTATAGTATTTTCTGAATGCTGATCCTCAAACAAGCAGGAGTGCCTTTAGCCCTAAACAACATGAAATCTCACTAACTTCTCCACCAACAGACATGTCGGTCAGCTACTTCTAGATCTTCCACTTCAGCTACCTTGAAAGTGACCATATGGACCCAGTGAATGTACGGCAGAAATGTGGTATGGGGGAGGGAGAAAGTTTTTAAAATGTTTCCCCCTCCATCCACAGACCCCATTCAAGAAGGTCAGGCTGCAAAAGAACACCCGAACTTCCTTCTCCATAGAGTTGAATGATTGGGGCAGACATTACTCACCCTCCTGCTAGGTGCCAATCCCAATAGAGCTATTTACAAAGAATGCACCTGCTTGAGAGTTTCTTGGATCCCCATCAGTACTGTATGTTCATTAGAGGGATCTTTAGTTATTCCCTTCACAGAAAAAAATGAACCCAATGATGAACCTGCTAGCTTCTGCATGGCACATGACTGCAAAGGAGAAAGGGGTTAAAAAAGCTCCATCTGGGGTGCTTCCTTACAGAATATTCCCTGAAACCTGAGCAGCAACTGCATGCCCCATAGAAATGCCTTTCCATATGTGGCTCATGATTGCATGGGACAATGGGCATGATTTATAGCCCTAATTCTTTGCCTTCACTATGAGGTGATCAGGACCAGGTGGGCAATTTAAACCTTTCTTCCCTAACAGCTACGTACTGTCTGTGGGAGCTCAGTGACCAGACCTCCTCAGACAACAGAGGGACTTTGCAAAGGGAAGTCTTTGCAGTGCCTCTTCAAACTACTTTCCCCACAGCACAGGTTGGGCCAGGAGGAGCCCCCTAAAGAGTTCCATTATAGGAGTACGCAGCTGCTGGGGGGGGGTAGATAGATTGTCCTTTTGGGTATCTACGTTTGCTTTTGCAAGCTACAAGCATTTCATAATGATGTGAAAACCTTCTGCCAGTGGAATTTCCCCCTAAATAAAGAGAACAAAAATTAAAAATAAAGGACAGATGCATAAAAAAGAACTATGCAAACCTGAAGCCAGCAGTAAACATCTACAACCGTGAACAAAAGAGATTTAAACGGCAGTCCTAAAAAACCCATCATTTAAAAGTTAGTGACTCATTAAACCTGTCACATTAGCACAATGATTCTTCCTTTGATTAGTTGCCCTCTTCAAGAACAGAATTTATTTTAATTTTGACATGTACACCATCACTTTGACAGATAGGCCAGCGCATCCTGGAAGCCTCCAGTTTTAAGGACTACAAAGAGGTGAAAGACATGAAGCCGATATACCTGGTATTTGGATACTGCAATAAAGTACACAAATGTTGAGGTGACTAAGAAGAGGAAAGACAGAGTTGCTCTAACTAGAACATCTGATGCCTTTGGGACCAGGGTGGTTAATCTTTAAAAGTTATCACCTCATTTTCTTATTTCCCCCCTAATTGTCAGTGATAATTTTAGGTCTTCAGGGTTCTATAAATCTTTTAGATTGTGACCATTTTGGGACAGGGAATTTTGTTTCTTTCATTTGTTTCTGCAATTTAATACCTAATACCTCTGCTTAAAAGCAGTTATTGATACACTGAAGACACATTTTTAAATCCTCAAAGAATTAAGTTCCTTTTACATTTCTGGCAGGGGACCACAAACTTTGGCAAGCTTTGATAGCAAGTCAAAATTTGTACTTGGAGGTCCTCCAAGTGCATCCTAAGCCAGATGTAGCTATGGGGCAAACTGAAGTGGGGGATCTTATCCCTGTTACACTGAGCTTCAAAAAGTAGTTAATTTGCCATGAGGTCTGGGAGATTTTCCTACCCTTTCCCATGCTCACCAGAATTCAGAAGGAAAAATGTTTGTGCCATTGGCAAGGATACTTGTAAATCCCTGGTGATTTACATTGTTTACACCTCTGCTTTTCTAACCCTAGAAGGAAACCCAAAGCAAGTAAGGGTGCAATCCTGTCCAACTTTCTAGTGCCAAGGAAGCTGCAATGCAGCCTCAAGATAAGGGAAAAAATGTTCCCCGACCTTGAGGAGGGCTCCATGACTGCTGCTCCACCACAGGATGTAATGCATGCCTTGTTGGCACGGCTGCATCTACACTGGAAAATTGGATAGGATTGGGCCCTTAAAAGACCAGTATAAAACTATTTCATAAAACCAACACAATTCAACAGTGTTTAAGCCAAAACCAGTGAGCAATTCATAAAAGCCCCTTGAAACAAGCTTTTATTTTCTGAGTGTTTAGGTTTCCCTCAGAAGGGAGCTCTAGGAGCCACAACAGAGAAGACTCTGCACTCTTTCACAATTCTCACATTCAGAGATGGCATGTACATTTTTAAGCAACTTTCCATAGCTTTAGAACAGGGGTGCCCAAACCCTGGTCCGGGGGCCACTTGCGGCCCGCGAAGTCTCCCAATCCGGCCTACAGGGAGCCCACAGTCTCCAATGAGCCTCTGGCCCGCCAGACACTTGCTGGAGCCCACACTGGCCTGACACAACTGCTCTCATACTGTTTGAAATCTCACATGAACTGTGGGATGAGAGCTTCCTCTACTGCTTGCTCTTTTCATGTCTGTAATGTAGCAGCAGCAACAGCAAAGGAAAGGCTGGCCTTTTATAGCCCTTGAGCTATTGCAACACCTTCATTCATTCATATAAGTTCCACCTCTAATATATTCATTTAGGTAAATTTATTCAAATTTGAAATGTAAATTAATTCTTTTTTTCTTGGCCCCTACACAGTCAGAGAGATGATGTGGCCCTCCTGCCAAAAAGTTTGGACACCCCTGCTTTAGAAAACTTGCTTAAACACTCAAGATAGCAGAGTGGTTTTAGGTTTTGTTTTTTTTTGGGGGGGGGGGAGGAGGCAACACAGTTTTGCAATAGCTATTCAATTTTGTACTTTGGGCTTGTGCAGAATAAAGGACAAACCACAACACTATCCTGTGCAATTGCTAAAAGTTGGCAGTGCTCTGCATCTGCTTTGATAATTTATTTTTATTTTTATTTATTCACATTTTTATACCGCCCTTCCTCCAAAGAGCTCAGAGCGGTTTACACAGCTGCTCCTCCCCTCCTTCTTGTCCTCACAACAACCCTGTGAGGTAGGTGAGGCTGAGAGAAAGTGACTGGCCCAAGGTCACCCAGGAAGCTTTGTGGCTGAGGGGAGATTTGAACCTGGATCATCCAGGTCTAAGTCCACCTCCCAAACCACTTACTGGAACAAACAGCACAGTTAGTGTCAACACAGAACTTAACGTACTTCCAAATCCTTTCCAAGCTCAACCTGCTTAAGGGCCCAAGGCTTGAATCCCTCTGGAAATTCTAAGTGTTTAAGAGCGCACAAAGAGTTACAATAGTTGGGGGAAAGTTGCAAAAGTGGTCTAGAATGAAGTGCACCAGCCACAACAGAGTGCTGGCTTTCACAAGGTTACTACCAATGCCAGAGTTTGCAAGAATACAGCTCTGTATAAACAAATAAGCAGCTGTTAATGGCACTTAGCTAGGGAGGGGAAATAGATATTTCATTCTCTGTCTTGTAAACACTGTTATTACAGTGATAAACTCCATATCCAGTTCAAGCATACAACATTATCTCCTGTGGCACTGTTCAGTGTTTTAAGATATCTACAGACATCTCTTGATCTAGGCAACATTCTTATGACGACTTTCCAAATGTCTGACAAGAAAAACTTGTTACTACTGTTATCTTTGAAATCAGACTCTCAACGCAGGCAGTATTTTCACTTGTTAATTGTTGACTTGATCCTCTAAGAGCAAAAAGATGACAGAGAAAGAAGCACAAACCTTCAACGAGGGTTAGGAAAAACCTGTGAAATTGGAGCTACTGTGTGTACCAGAGAGTCTAGATGTAAGAGATGACAACAAGGAGGCATTTGTCACTAGGGTCAACTGATTCTACATGCTATTCCCAAGTCTCATGAAATGACATCCATGCCAATCTTCACCTTTTGACATGACATAAAAAACAAGCAGCCCAAAGCCAAATACTCACTGGTTGGAAAATCAAGGACACTGACCCAGAGAGTATGTGGCACAGGTAATGCTTGCCTTTTAAGAAACTACCACAGGAGAGCTAACAGGACAAAGGCCAACACTGCGTTTTTCTCTAGGTGAAAAGCACATAAAAACCAGTTCCTCCCAGCTCAGATGTGAACTGTTGGCCCAACCCCACTGATGGAGGCATCACAACCAGATTCCCCTCATGCCACTGTGGTTCACTCCAAGCATTACGTTGCTTTATTTAACTGGACAAATGACACACAGTTGTACACTGAGGCAGAGGCCTTACAAGGACTGTAAAACTTGCCGAGGTAAACTACTCATCTTTGACTAGAGATAAAGTCCTGAAACAGAATCAATGAACTGCTCCTCAAACTAACATTGGAAGATCACTCAAGAATTAAGCCAAATTCTCTTTACAGTGGTAGCCTAGAAGAATTAGGGTTAGCATGAGCTTTCTACACCTAGATGAATAAAATGGAGAATTAGGTAGGAATGATGTCAAAAGTAATGCTGTTTCTGCACATGAGGCCTTGAAGACATATACAGAAAATACAAGGAAGACAAGAGAAGCAAGTCACAGAACTTGGGTCCAAGGTCTAGATTCTTTTGCTATTATGTCAGACATCTAAGCTAGGCTAGAGATAAACATTTCCTTGAAGGGACTGTCATGAGGAGAGACTGCCTTCAGGTCACTCTTCTCTTGGAGAAGATTCTCAGGCTCTATAGTGTTTCTCCAGAAACATTCTCTGCTGATTCATTCTACAGCTGCTGGAGAATCTAGACAGCAAGGCTTAATTTACAATCTTTTGTCTCCATCACACACTAAAATGCTAGAACATCCTCGACATTAGCTTACACACAAGCGACTCTTAGCTTAGACAAAGGGACACATTTTCAAAGTACAATATTAATACACCTACTCTTGTCTGAGTTTAAAAAACAAACTTAGCAACCCTGTTAACTGAGCCAAGAGGCACCTTTTAAATGGGTCCCATCTCATATTTAATAAAGGAAAGAGCAACTGTCCCTTTTTACCCCAGCATGGCATCTTTTCCAGTGGCAGTTACTGGTATCTCTTCTGCATCTTTTTAGGCTGCGAGCTCTCTGGGGAAAGGGAACCATTTATTGATTTATTTTGCTATGTATTCTAGTTTGTGAACTACTTTGTATTGAAAAGAGGTATACAAGTATTCTTAACAACCACCACCAAAATACTGATAGACCTCTGTGCAGCTTGGAAGCTTAAATAAGCAGAAAATTCCCTCTATTCCAAAATAACCATTTCACACAGTTTCAGAAAAACAGTACTGAGCCAACCCTGCACAAGGCTGAATAAATAGTTCCATTTCCTAGGCCCCTGGCATCACAATTTAGATGTCCAGATAACCTGGATTTATCCCAGTCCTGTACTTACATGAAAAGTTATGAATTTACAAATAAAATAAATTTCAATAAAACAGATCTGGCAACATATGCACAGGAAAAAGGAGCCTATGTCCATTTTAAGAGCCAATGAGAGGTGAAAACAAGAACATATATATACACACAGGTCTCATGTTTATTGGCTTCTATTCCTGTTAAATGGCAAGTTTATCACAAAGCCTGCATTTTGACATTATGAAAACTGCTCAGAACTGAAAGACTGTCTTGCAGAGTCTGGCTCATATATGTCCTGCCAAACATTTTCTTTTGCACAAGGCAGAATACAGTTAAAGTCTCAGCTTTCACCTCCATGTAGCAACTTTAAAGGCTAGTAAGGTGCAGAGGATTTAAAAAAAACAACACACCAGGTTTGGGGGAGGGAAGAGTTCTAAAGAGCCAAGGATAAGGGAGGAAGCAAAATTAGTAAATATTTGTGGTTCCCACATTGCTGTTGTAGATTATGAGGGCTAAATCACATTTTCACAACTGTGGATAAAACTTCCATGATGAAACATGTTCATGCAGCATGAAAGTTAGCTACATTCTACAGTTTGTTGCCCAAATGTGGTCTTTAATTACTAATAAACTGTCTTTTGCTTTACAGTATCCTCAGACCCACTAACACAGCATTCTCACCTAAGGTTTCTAGCAGTGATCTCTAGTAACTATGTCTAATCGAGAACGTTTGAGTAGATGGAAGAGCATATTACGAATCCAGCCCAGTGTTAATGCCTTGCAGATGCTGAAGCCCTTGTCACATGGCTGCAAGTCACTTGTGCCTATTGTCAAGTAGACCAGAGAAGAGAAGGACAACTTCACATGAGTCATCACTGTGCAGAGAATAGAACACTAATGCAAAAAGAACAAGCTGGGCATGATTATTTCAGCAGCTCATTTAAACAAGAGGACTGGAATTTGTGACACATCGACTTGACATGCTATTCTTTCCCACAAGCAAACGGACTTTCAACTAAAAATCACACACATTTTGACTTGCCAGCAAAGTTGGGTGTGCTCAACAGCAGCAGGAAGACCATCAGGGAGGGACTGTTCGTGGAATGAGGTCCAACTATGGATCCTTTGTTTGGTCCACATTTTGTGAGCATGATCACAAAAGGGGGAGGGAGAAGAGAGTGAGGAGAGGATTTTAAATTTTAAAGACCACTCTACAATCATTTTCCAGGCCTTCACAAAATATAGGCACTCACTACCACATGCTCGAAAACAAGGGTGGCCAACCTACAGCACACTGTGTGCCACTTTTTATGCAGAGAAACTTGAACGTGCCACTTCACCTTAACAGCACTTTTAGCGATTACCACAACAGCTACACAAAGCCTCCATGTTCAAGGCAGCATATCTCCAAGTGCCAGAAGGCACATGGCAAGAAACATGGCAGTGCTGTTGCCTATTTGAGGCTTTACAAAGATACCTGGCTGACTGTCAATGTGGTCAGAAAGGTGGCCTGCATGGACCTTTAGTCCAGACCAGCAGGACTTGTTCTGAGGTCCATATAAGGTGCATTCATTCTGCACAGCCCAGCCTGCCCACCTTCTTGACCTCAAAGATGATCTTAGCCAGGATTTCTTTGAGGATTATTTTCCTAAAGATGGTATCCTTGCCGAGCAGGGCCACCTGGGCTTTGCTGAACTCATCAGCCATCTTTGTGCTGCCCCACTCAGCCCCCACTGCCTTTTACAGGCCGCCCATCGCCTCTTCAGTGCTCTACCAATCTGGCCTTCTTGGGGAAGTGAGTGATCTGCCAGTTAGTGAAAGGCATCACACTACCATTCGCCTTACTGGCTCTCTCTCCCGTTCATGATTCTTGTCCTGCCATTCCTCCCCATTTTCCATTCCTCCCCATTTTCCAAATCAAGCAGAGTAGGCATGGTACCCGAGTGCACCCGTTGCAGCATTAGAAACTTGGGAACGTGCTGTGTAAGCAGTAATAAAGAAATCAAGCAAACTAAACCGCTGCACTGCTTTTTTTTTATTATTATTTTTCCCCCCAAAAGTATATGGTGACTTTGCATGTGCCACTTAGGAAGTGTCCATGTGGCACTACGGCCACATGTGCTATGGGTTGGTTGCCCCTGCTCTAAAACAAAGTGATGCAAGTCAACTATTGCAATTTTTGTGGAGTCACACCAACACTTGCAAAAGAGCCAGAAGAAAAACTGTAATGCAAGTTTTGAGATGACAGCGAAGGTCACAAACCAAGCCCAAGGAATCAAGCACTATGTTAGCAGTATATATGGGTGTAACCCCTGGGGATATCCCCTGGGGGCTGGGGACAAGAATAGGCCCTCAGTTTGGCTATACTTGTCGAACAAGGCAACTAAACAGCCACCAGGTAGATGAGACTCGTCAGCCCAGGAAGGCAGCTCATCTGAGAGAAGGAAAACTCTGATCTCAAACCTCCACTGCCTTGTGACTACATCCAGTTATGGAAAAGGTTTCAGGAGTCAACCTCGAGGCAAAATCCAGAGCCAGAGTCCCTGAGGCAGTTCATGGCTGAACACAGTCACGTTCTGGCAACTTCTACGACGCCGCTGGAACCAACCATATTGGCTTTTATCTTTCCATTGGACCATTTCAGTGACGTTGCTGCATGGGTAACGTCTATCCACCATATCTATATTACCCAGGTTTCGCACACTGGAGAGGTCACTCTGTTCCAGAACCACCATTCAGAGCGCGATCCCATAGTCTTCCGAGACTAAAGGATGCCAACAGATATGGGTGTAGAGAGATTAAGGAGGAAACCTGCCAGAATAATTCTTTGTTCAACAACGCACTGAAATAGGTGGCAGAAATGAGTTGTGTATGAAGAGAAATTATAGTTCCGAGTCTCAAAAACCCCATCTTTCCTTACAATTAGTCATTAGCACCAGCATCTTTCTGCTTCTGGTCTACAAATCAGGCTAAAAAATACAGAACAGGGAAGAGGAGAGAGAAAAATTGAAGTGATCTTCAAGATTCATCCTATACCCCTTTATTATTTTCCTAATATACCAGTAACGAAAAACAACACAGAGATTTTTAGCGCTTTTAATGGCTCATACTCAGAATTCTAAGTGTGGAAGAGATATTCCACGTTTTTCTCAACCATCTACAGCTTTTTTTCCTTCCTTCCCCCTCCTGGAAAGTTTGACAAGTGCCAGAAACCTCTTGCAAACTAAAGTTTTATTGCTTTTCCAGAACTGATGGTATCAATATTGTCAAGAGCAGTTTCCATGCACTTCACCCCAAGTGATTCTTCAAAAACACCCAGAGATTGGAGTGATTTAATGCTGAAAGCGAGCTGCATTAAAGATGAGAACTGGATGGCACAAGGCAACATCTGCTTAAATGGGAAAGAGGATGTGTTTAGTAGTCTCTAGGCTTTGCACAAGAGCCTCAACATAACGTTCCGATTTTGTGGTTTTGAGACAGTATTACAAGACCGCCAAGCTTAAGACAGAAAGGAAAAATGAGCGTTTTACTGCCAGGTTGCTAGTTCAGACTGAAGGTGAGCAGCAAACAGATAAACAGCAGCTAATAAATAGAGTACCCCAATACCAAACCCAAATGCACATCTCAGTTTCAGCTGAGGAAAAGAATAAAAGCTTGCATTGTCACCAGCTTCACCCTGACTTTTTTCTAGAAAGCTTGAGGTTCTGCAGAAGGCTTGACAATCTGCAGTTCAGAGGCCAAAGTCTGAAGAATGAACCGAACAGGCAGTTTGACCACAAGTACACGTGCCCATTCAGTTTCTAACAGATATTTTTAGCAGATAATATTATCTTTCCACCGTGTACTGGGCAAAAAAAAAAATAATACACAAAACAAGACAGGCTTACACGCTAGAACAGCAGCAATATAGATAAGCCAGTCAGGAAGAGATAAGAAACTTTAGCCATGTTTGTGTGTTAGAAGATCTGACACAAACAAGGATCCGCGTGTAGGATCAGACAAGCACAAAAAGTTAAATCTATCACACATTTGTGGAGTCAACACCTCCTACTGACATTCAAAGGAGATGCAAGTGACCAGCGTTTTTCAGAAGCAGGTTACTTGTTCCTCCATTTTTAGGAGATGCCTACAACTGGTTTGTTTCAGAGGACCTCACCTTCCAGGACATTAGATAGCTGCTAACATTAGGGAATGTTCTTGATCAAATACGTCTCTGAAAGACATATTCCCCCCCCCCTTTTCTTTTTGCTTTACAACTATAAAATTGGCACAAATTATTATTAACTGCCCTGGAACCTTTGTTGAAAGTCAGTCTACAGGACTGAGAAATTACACAAGCCACCAAAACACTGACATGCCTTTTACGGCATTAGCACCGAATGTATGTTCCTGTTCCTGGGTTCACTACTGAAAACAATTCTGTCTTCTTTCTTCACATCACTACCCTCAACAAGAAAGTGCACAAGCTGCTCCTGTAGCTTTCCATAGCAGACATCAGTAACATGAGGTCACAAGTCAAACTACTATCAGATTCTCAGGCTCAGACTACACGAGACAACTGCAGAATGATTTGCTAAAATCTAAGTCCACCCCAATCATATCTGAAGTAGGGAGTCCAATTTTTAAAGCAGAAGGGATGTTTCTAAGCACTTCCACCACCTACCTACCTTACTTGTCCTCCCAGGTGCCTTTCCTCTCAGGCAAGTTCCTAGTACCAAACATAACCTTTGCCTTGGTTATGGATAATAAGCTGGGGCAGGAAGGGAACAGGGAATGAGGAAGGAGGGCTGCAAGGATGTAAGCAACAAACAGTGAAGGATTTAGCATATTGCCTTGAAAGTCAGAGCCCCATCTTCTGCTGTATAAACAATTGGAAGCCCTTAGTTTAAACAATTCTGCTTCTATCATATGCTGTTTGAACCTCACAGGCTCTGTTCAAACTATATATGATGGAAGCTCTCAGAGAAGGTGTCAGATGCCAAGTGTTAAAGCCTCAGGACCAGCACTGGTGCAGAAACTTGCTTTCTGCTGTCAAGCCCCTGGGGTCATCATATGAAATTTAAGATGGCTCGAGCTATGACAGATTGCAAATTGCCACAGGACACGGACCCTGCCAGGAAGAGTTACATTTTAACTACCACAGAAAGATGCGGGGGAAAGTGTTGTGCTGCATCTTGGCTCTTAATTATAGTCTTGTGACACAACAGTTAATGGTCTGTCAGGCTTTTCAGAGCCTTTATCTAAGCAGAAAAGAGCCTGATTTAGCTCTGCACTCCTTGTGCCCAAAATCAGAAATGCTGTACATGCGAGCTTGTCTAGAAGCTCTCTGAGTACACAACTTCAAACTCTACCTTTAAATGTAATCAAGTTCTGAATTACACCCTCAACCAAAGTCCTACAAAATAGGATTTCATTCTCACCACGTAAAATCTGAAGAGTGCAAAGTGCCACGCTTCTGAGTCACCTTAACAACACTGCAGGATCTGCTATTCTAAGCAAGCACTTCAAAGTGCGCTACCATGCTCATTCAATCATTTCTCCAACACAACAACAGGAGGGGGCTCTTCAAATAGGTTTGGGGAACTAAGAGCACAACCTTTATGTTCACTCAAACGTGACTCCATAGGGCTGAACTAAGTTTTGCCCCCTTAAACAGAATACCAAGCCAAAACCAGAGAACAGACATCATAAAAGATGCATTTAGTTATCACTGTCATTATCTTTGAGAACAAATACTTGTTCTCAAAGCATGCAAAGCTGAGGATATGCTATGAATTTACACCCTATAAGTGAGGGACTCCCACTCCCTCCATTCGTGCAGAATACTGACTCGTGTGCTTTGATCCAAAATGCTTACCATTGCTGTAGGCGTAAGGAGATTCTGATGCCCCATCTTGAAGGCTCTCCAGGATTTCTCCCTTTCCCACATCACTGTCTCCCACCAACAGGAACTTGAGCAGATAATCATAGCTCTTCACAGGGCTGCCCTGGGTTCCCATTCTCCCTCTCATTAGTGAAGAGGTACAATCCGCATGCTAAACACCCAGCCAGACTGAAAGGTGCACAAGAGACCAAACTTCCGGAGGAAATCTTGGGAGAATTAGTACAGTTGTGTCCCTCTGAAGGCTGGCAGAAAGCAGAGGAAAATGAATCTTCTTACACCAGGCTCTCCATCCTTTACAAACGATCTTCTGTCAAATTACGCTGGGTTCCTGAAGGAGAGGAAAAAAATAGTAACGGATAACCTACTTGCTTTCCTTGCATTTTGCACCTTCTAGACAATCAAGCAGAAAATTCATCGTTTAAATTCTTTGAGCGACCAAATGCTCACATCGAGAGAGTATTAAATACAGTATATACACATACATGCATTCCCTTCTCTCACCATTACCCACGGCAGGCAGCCAATGACTGCAGAAACACTGGTACTGAATAAGCCTACTCATTACCTTCGAGATTCACCGAGCCTGAACGGGTTTGCCTACAACATGAACCTGTAGGCAAAGACGCCTGCTCAAATACAGCTACTCCCAGGTAAAGGAAGAGATTGTTCCTTAATCAAACCAATTTGAGTTCCACCTGCCCCACAACTGCAGTTTGTTTACAAAGAAACACACACAAATTGCTAACTTTCTCCAATCCACATGCTCACATCTCTTGAGGGCCGCTCCCTGACCAGAGCATGTATGTTAAGAGAGAGAAATTAGCTCCTTTAGGCTTTATTGATCTCGGATGTTAAATCCAATTAGAATTCATAAGACACTTGCAATATTGATATTCCATTCCACTGTCCATTTCCCCACTCAACCACACTCTCCTAGAGACAGCGATCTCCCTTCCTCCACCTTCTATTCAAAGTCCCCACTCAAGTTACAGCAGGACAATCACAGAAGTATTTCAAGGGGTAACTAATTCACATTCATCAATTCATCCACCCCTTAGTACTTATAAACAGGCCCGTTTCAGTGGTAAAAGGGTGAATTGTTTTGACCCCTTCAGCACAGTTTCACTGAGAGTTGCAAGATTATAACCCATGTTGATCACTGTAAGCAGAGAACCATGGGGTGTTTTAGAATTAACAAGGAGCAGAAGGGTGTGATCATGTGTGTATCATGCACGGAGAGGTGCCCGAAACAAGAAAAGGAGGAAGGTGGGGCACACATACACAAAGGTGTGGACAAAAGTGCAAAGTCATAGTTACTGGAAAGAGCAAGGGAGGTGGAGGTGTGTCACACCAAAACAAGATCTTAGACCAGCCATTTTCAACCACTGTGCCGTGGCACACTGGTGTGTTGCGAGTGGTCCACAAGTGTGCCACAGGAATTTGGGAGATACTCATTTATTAATAGGGCCAATGGGAGATGTGAGCCCCCACTGGCAGCATGGTGTGCCTTGTCAATTGTCAAAAACCTGGTGGTGTGCCTTGATCATTTTAGTGCCTTATCAGTGTGACGTGAGATGGAAAAGGTTGACAATCACAGTCTTAGACTACAGAAGTGAGGACACATCAGATCCAATATTCAGAAACTGGGGGGGGGGGGGAAGATGAAACATGGGGTGCCTGGGGAAGCAGGAATGGAAGAGAAGATAGAAGTGATGTGTCAAGAGATTAGTTGCTTTCTTTGCACATTTCAACCACCCTTAACTAATCAGTAACAGGAAGGTTCAAGGATGGATTTCCACACACCCATGTTCATATTACTTATGGGTGGAGGTGAGGATTCTGATCTGCACTGCTATTGTCAGTTTGAATCCAGGGCGCAACCTAGTGTCACGGACAGAGTCAAGAGTGACAGCCCATAGACAGGGAGGGCATAAATCAGATAAGGTCTAAAGAAATCATGCCAGGGATATCATTATAAAAATTAAAGTTAAGCAATGTCTGACTAAGAAAGGTGTCAAAAAGAAAAACCCTTCAGGTTAAAGGACGACTAAGATCCCTTTAACCATCCCAAATAGATTAAAAAAAATTTGGGGGGGGGAATGGGATACATGAACAAGGCAAAGGAAGGGAGGCTAAATTTAGAAGGGTTGGAGGAAAAGGTTTAAGGTCAGCATCTTAGGGCAAGTTCACATAGGCAGATCCAACAACACATCCCTACATCTGAACCAGACATCCCAGTTCACACATCAGAAGACAGCACTTTCCCCCCCCCCCAACACAATCCTTCTCAAGAGAAAAATAAAACACAAATCATGTCTCCTCTAGCACCTAATATTGCTGTGGCATAGAATGAGCCAGTCTATTTCCACACAGGGACAGGGCAATCCGCACAGTCAAGCTATCCAGCAATATTTTAATAACACAGAAGAAATAAAGCAATCCTAAGCGTGTTTACTTGCAAGTTGTTTCACTGCGTCTGTGAGGCACTCACTAATATGGGTGTTCAGGACTGCATTATTATTAATGGATGATGATGATGATGATAAAAATAGCCATTATTATCAACATATGCATATTAACTTAATTGCATTACATATAAACATATGTTACATGAATCTATGCATTAAGATATCAGTATGACATTTTTGTCATGCAACACAATATATGCAATAATCTATCACTGACGTCACACTCATATTACACAATACCTACATTACTAATATGCTACATTAGTGTAACATTAATGTTTATTGTTAACACATTACTACTACTACATACAATACACAAGTTTCCTTCAAAGTAAACCCCATTCTGTTCAATGTGGCTTACTCCCAAGAAAACATGAATAGGATTAGAGCTTTTATACAGTCAGTTCTCATTATCTGCTGGGGTTAGATTTCTGGAAAACCCAGCAGGTACCAAATTAGCAGATACTAAATCATTAAGCCTATGGGGAAAATGGGGTTAAGTTCAAGGGGACCCTCCTTCACTATACATTATATTAACTTTAAGAACCTGAATCTGAATTTGAGGTCTGCAGGTCTGGGTGACAGCAAGGGCTCATCATAAGAACATAAGAACAGCCCCACTGGATCAGGCCATAGGCCCATCTAGTCCAGCTTCCTGTATCTCACAGTGGCCCACCAAATGCCCCAGGGAGCACACCAGATAACAGGAGACCTGCATCCTGGTGCCCTCCCTTGCATCTGGCATTCTGACATAGCCCATTTCTAAAATCAGGAGGTTGCACATACACATCATGGCCTGTAACCCGTAATGGACTTTTCCTCCAGAAACTTGTCCAATGCCCTTTTAAAAGCGATCTGATCAACATCTGATCCTTGATATCCTCAGTGCTGGATATCCTTCAAAGATTGTGGCAACGGCAATTTCTCTGTGCTGGCTACCCCTTGACTTTTTGAAGCTTGCTGGCTCAACAACAAGGCCTCAGAATTCAGCAGTGGGGAGGGGGTTGCTTCACCCATCCTCCTTCGCCACCTGTCTAATGCTTTCCTTGGCTCGCCCCAGTTCCAGAGCAGCCCTCAGGTACCCTTCCAGTGACCTCTCACCATCAGCCTCTGATCATCACCAGGGTTGTGAAGGTTCAGATGAAGTCCCGGAGATGGTGGGGCATGTCTGGAAGTGGACACAAACATGTCCAACAATTCTCCACAGGCCAATGCCAATTTGATGCGGCACCAGCACAAGAGGCAACAGAGTCACAGGAGGCAGGTGGCAATTCTGCCCCTCACAAGCAAGCAAATCTGCAGATAACAAATTCACATACAAAGAGAACTGAATTAATTTTTCAACTAATTGTTGAAAAGCGGTATATAAATACTGCTGTTGTTGTTGACGGTATATGCAATATTAAACATGACTGTGATGCAACACACACTGTTAACAAGAGTTCAACATTAACATTTAGTGTTTAATTATTGCTTCATCACACTGCATTAATAGATGCAACCTTTATTATTACGTCAATAGGTGCACAGGTTAATAATCAATATAACCAGTGTTCTTCAACCCTGGGGTTGGTACCCCAATAGGGTCGTGGCAACTCACAGGAATGAAAAAGGCTGAAGACCACTGGACTAGAGCACCACCAGTTAAAGGGGGGGCAACATCAGGTGTTCCCCTTCAGGGACCAGGAGATGGTGTCCCAGCCCTGCTCAGGTCCTTAGCAATGGTGCTAAAATAGCTCTCACTAGTGCCAGGCTTCATGGTAATGTTACATTTTATTATAGTGAACAGTGCTGGGTGGGCATTATGGAAGCAAGGAGTGGGTGGCGATAGGGGTGGAAGGATAGGGTCCTGGCAGTGGGTGGAAGGGACAGTGGGGTCCCCACTGTCTTTGTGCATCTATTTATATATTGCATATGTATCCATTTCTATATTGGGGCTTACGTATTTGTGTATTGGGGGTTTAGAGAGCCAGGATGGTGTAGTAGAGTCCCCACAAGAAGGGGGGGCGGAGGGTATCCATGGGGTGTTAAAAGGGGTCCTTATAAGAAGGGGGGGCAGAGGGGTACCGTGGGGTGGCAGTGGGGAGGTCAAGGGTGCAGAAGGGGCTCCATGGGGTGGCAGTGGGGAGGTCCCACAAGGAGGGGGGTGGAGGGGGATGGGGTGAGGTGTCAAAGGGGTCCCCAGGAGGAGGGGGCAGAGGGGGCTCTGTGGGGTGGTGGGTGCTAAAAGGGGTTCCCCACGAGGAGGGGGTAGAGGAGGCTCTGTGGGGCGGGGGAGGGACTAAAGGGGGTCCCCACGGAGGGGGTGAGGTGTCAAGGGGGTCCCCACGAGGAGGGGGTGGAGGAGGCTCGGTGGGGTGGGGAGGGGCCAAGGGGGGTCCCCAGGGGAAGGGGCGGAGGGGCGTCCCCACGAAGAGGGGGGCGTCGCTTTCCGCCCTCGGGGGCGCCTCGGAAGCCCGCTCGTGAGACGGGGGGAAGGAGCACCGCCGGGACCGCCTCAGACTCACCGCCTTCCGCCGGCTGCGCCCGCGAGGAACCCTCCGAGCTCCACACAGGACGTCGCGCGACGCACCGGCCAGGACAAGGAGGCGCGAGCACCACAGGCCTCCCCCCGCCCCTCGCGGGCAGCCCGGCCCCGCCCAGCAACGCCGCAGCCGCGCCATTGGCAGCTCACCCGCGTCCATCACCCGAAAGCCCGCCTCCGCCTCTCCCTGCCTAGCGCTCTTCTCCCTGCTCTTCCCGCCCCTCCCCGCCCCGCCCCTCCCGCAGCCAATCAGGAGCCGAATCGGAGAAGGGCTTTAGAGGAAAAGGAGTCCTTCGTTTCACAACTGCAAGACTACACAACCCAGCATGCATTGCGTTGGACCTGTCGGCCTACTGTTGGCGCAAAGCATGGTGGGACTTGTAGTATACACACTCATTACAAATATATACACACACTTATGATATATATATATTCACACACACACACACGTGTGTATATATATCCATGCATACAAACAAAAGTATATAGATATATGTATATATATATATACACACACACTTATCTATATACTTATGTATACACATATACATATCCAAAGTCCAGCTGAAATGTCTGCGTGACTTCCTCTTTGCCGACGATGCAGCTGTCACTACCCACTCTGCCAAAGATCTCCAGCAGCTCATGGATCGTTTTAGCAAGGCCTGCCAAGATTTTGGACTGACAATCAGCCTGAAGAAAACACAGGTCATGGTTCAGGATGTGGACTCACCTCCCTGCATTACAATCTCTGAGCATGAACTGGAGGTTGTCCATGACTTTGTGTACCTTGGCTCAACGATCTCCGACACTCTTTCTCTCGATACCGAGCTAAACAAGCGCATCGGTAAAGCAGCTACCACGTTTTCCAGACTCACAAAGAGAGTCTGGTCCAACAAGAAGCTGACGGAACATACCAAGATCCAGGTCTACAGAGCTTGCGTCCTGAGTACACTTCTGTACTGCAGCAAGTCATGGACTCTTCGCTCACAACAGGAGAGGAAACTGAGCGCTTTCCACATGCGCTGCCTCCGACGCAACCTCGGCATCACCTGGCAGGACAAAGTTCCAAACAACACAGTCCTGGAACGTGCTGGAAGCCCTAGCATGTATTCACTGCTGAAACAGAGACGCCTGCGTTGGCTTGGTCATGTCGTGAGAATGGATGATGGCCGGATCCCAAAGGATCTCCTCTATGGAGAACTCGTGCAAGGAAAGCGCCCTACAGGTAGACCACAGCTGCGACACAAGGACATCTGCAAGAGGGATCTGAAGGCCTTAGGGATGGACCTCAACAAGTGGGAAACCCTGGCCTCTGAGCGGCCCGCTTGGAGGCAGGCTGTGCAGCATGGCCTCTCCCAGCTTGAAGAGACACTTGGCCAACAGTCTGAGGCTAAGAGGCAAAGAAGGAAGGCCCATAGCCAGGGAGACAGACCAGGGACAGACTGCACTTGCTCCCGGTGTGGAAGGGATTGTCACTCCCGGATTGGCCTTTTCAGCCACACTAGACGCTGTGCCAGAACCACCTTTCAGAGCGCGATACCATAGTCTTTCGAGACTGAAGGTTGCCAATATACACATATAAGTGTGTGTATACATATAGTATATATACATACATATGTGTGTATATACTATACGTATACACACACTTATATGTGTGTATATAAGTGTATACATACACATATAAGTGTGTGTATACGTATAGTATATATACATACATATGTGTGTGTATACATATAATAAACGTGTATATATATATATATATATATATATATATATACACATATATAATAAGTGTGTGTATGTGTGTGTATATATATATATATACACACTATATATATATATATAGTGTATATATAGTGTATATATAAAGTATGTGTGTGGCTAATCTCTTGATTCATCTATCCAGGCTGGCCGCTTTTTAGCACTGGGACCCACTTTTCAGAATGACAATGTATCGGACCTGCTGGCAGTGATGTCATTAACCTGGAAGTGATGTCATGGCCAGCAGTGACATCATCAGACAGGAAAATTGTTAACACCTCTCTGATAAGGCAAAACCAAATAAAATCAATTAATTAAATAAATTAAAAGTTCAAGTTTCAAAATTTATTTAAAATAAAGAGTCCTCCTTACCCTCCTAAGTCATGCTTATCTGTTTGTGTTTTTTTTAATTCTCCAAACATCCCAAAGGCTGCAATCCTGTTGACACTTACCTGGAACTAAGCCCTATTGACTATCACAGAGGTCTCCAAACTTTTCAGCCAGAGGGTTGCATCAAATATATATATATATGTGTGTGGGAAAATTGTGTGGGGAAAATATATATATATATATATATATGCGTGGTGTGGAGGGCCAGAAAAAAATTTAAATATAAAATTTAAATAAATTTGAGATGGAACTTAGATGTGTGGATAAATGAATGAATGCGCTCATTCATTCAACTCTCTGGCCCTCAGAACACCCTCCAGACACAATCAGAGCACAGTTCTGGTCATGTTCAGTTGAGTGGGTCAGAGGCTTTCAGGGGACAAGATGTTGGCCACGGGCCAGAAAGAGGCTTGCTGCGGGCCACATCTGGCTCCCGGGCTGGGATTTGAAGATCCCTGGACTATCATATACATAGTACCCTGTTAAAAGTACAGGTCTGTAACATTTCCCAAAATGCAGTCTCATACCATGCTAGCATCAGGTTCAAAACATTAAATATAAAATACAGATTTAAATGAATGGGGACCCACCTGAAGTTGGTTTGCGACCCACCTAGTGAGTCCTGACCCACAGTTTGAGAAACACTGGGGTAGAGCATTTGCATCCACTGCCTTCTGATGCAAGGAGTGTGTTAGTACTGTATAGTTTTAGTACATCTGATGGGAGAAAGCACCAGCTGTGATTCTATACATACTTATCTACTAAACTCAGAGGGACCTACCTCCAAGCATAGGTATAGAATTTATTTATTTGATTTGTATTCTGCTTTCCTCCTCAAAGACCATTCAAGGTGGCTAACAATTAAAATACACAAAAGATAAAATACATCAAAAGTGATAAAATACAAATAAAACTATAAAATATAGACAATAAAAGCAAAGAAGCAGCAATGAATCAATCAAAACATTAAATAAATTACTAAAATAGCATCCATCATACCCTCTCACAGGACATCAAAGGCTAGAATGGGTTGGGCTGCACTACACACCTGTTCTTAAAGGATAGTTTGGCAGCATGCATAGAACTACAACCTTAGAATCACAATTAGGGCTGTGATCCTAAACTCACTTACCTGGGAATAAATACCATTGTACGCAGTGGGGCTTATTTCTGAGTAGACATGCAGCAGTTTGCGCTGTAAGAGACTGTCAACGTGCACTGGTGCTTTTCTGAAGCTTCAAGTCTATGCATGATGCCACAATACTCAGAAGTTTAAGCTCCATTAAGTTCAATGAGAGTTACTCCCACATAATCGTACATAGAAGTGCAGATGACTCGTTGAACGTTCACAACATGAACCCAGTCCTGTAAGCATTCACATGCAAGGGTCAGCAGTCACTCGTCCCCTAGTGAGTATGTGAGCTTATATATCTAGATGTATAGGGCATATACATTTACCATTAGTGATGCTATTTATTTATAGAATGCTTTACAAATGAGAATTCAGGTCTCTGCCCCAGGTGATCACACTCTAGATCAGGGGTCTCCAAACCCCAGCCAGGGGGCCAGATGCGGCCTGTGGCCAGCCTCTATCTGGCCCACAACCAGCCTCTGATCCCCCGAGAGCCTCTGGCCCAGTTGACCAAATGCAACCAGAGTTGTGGGATGGGGGAATGGGGATCCATTTAAGTATGCTTTATTTCTTGGGCTGTGTAGGTGGTTGGAGAAATCCTTGACATTTGAGTCCATTCATTTATTTACTCATCTAAGTTCTACCTCTAATGTATTTATTTAAATTTTATATTTAATTTTTTTTTCTGGCCCTCGACACCATGCCAGATATTTGATGCGGCCCTTTGGCCAAAAAGTTTAGAGACCCCTGCTCTAGAGCAGCAATTTTCAACCACTGTGCCATGGCACACTGGTGTGCCACAGGAGTTTGGGAACGGTCATTTATTAGTAGGGCCACTGGGGTTATTCGAGCTTCTGTTGCTCTAGATCAATATTAATTATATTATTATTATACAGTTATGTCATTTATACATGGGACTGAAAATTCTTCATTCGTTTATCTATATATGTAAACTGGTTTGTGCCATTTTGTTGGTCTTGACAAGCACCATATGCATTGTACATTGATAACACAAATAATAATTAGGCATACCTAATTGACTTGTAAGCCTCCTTCAGTATTTGTTCCGGCATAGGAAAGGCAGGATATAAATCCTTTAAATAAATAATAAAATACCCAAACACTATTCTCAAGAAGGTGTAAGAGACAGTCATATCCGACTTGGAGCCCAATCCTACGTCTATCTACTCAGTAGCAAGTCTCATTATAGTTAATGGAGCTTACTCCCAAGGAAGTGTGGATTGAATTGCAGCCTGATTCTTCTAATTTCAAGGGGATAGGGTTGATTACATAATATAATCCCTTACAAAAACGTAACTATATTGTCTCTTAAGTGTGGTGGAACTGAGTGGGATATGAAACATGGGTCTCCCAGCCCTCCTCCCCACCCAGAGATGATCTGGAATAGAAGACAACCCTTTCACACACCCATGCCAATTTTTTTTGAATCAAAGCCATCTAGCAGCCCTACTCCCCAGCTGAAATCATCATATTTTGCCAGCCAGTGTGTTGCACAGCCAGATTTTTGAAAGAGAAGCCTGGGTCTCTGGTCCAGATAATCAGATATTGCTGCATGCAATATTTCAAAGGTTTACTTTACCTGCAACCTTCCCCCCATTTCACTTTTTTCCCCCTAAAAGACCCATCCATTTCTTTTAGAGTTTGATGCATCCTCTGCATGAGCAGAAAGCAAAGCAAAACAGATCAAGGTGATTGATCTAGTGAGACCTAATAATCCTGCAGTACAACCAATTAACCAGCAGGGGCGCTGCTCCAATTAGAGTTTTCCCCAAGCAGAAGCCAAGTTAACCCATAGGTGTACACATTTGATTGCTGTGGTTCTCACACACTTAGCACCAGGAACCACTTTTTAGAATGAGAATCTGTCAGGACCCACCGGAAGTGATGTCATGACCGGAAGTGACATCATCAAGCAGAATTTTTTTTTTTAACAATCCTAGGCTGCAATCCTACCCACACTTACCCAGCAGTAAGTCCCATTTACTATCATTGTTAAAAGAATATACATAGCAGCTTGTTAAAAGTATAGGTCTGTAACACTTCCCCAAATGCAGTCGCATACCATGGTAGCATCAAGTCTAACATATTAAAAATAAAATATGGGGATGAATGGGGACCCACCTGAAATTGGCTTGCGACCCACCTAGTGGGTCCCGACCCACAGTTTGAGAAACACTGGTATAAGCAACATTGGGCAGAAATATTAATTAAGGCTGCAAGTCTTCATAAGCATGTCTACTCAGAAGTAAGTTGAATCACTCCCATGTGAGCATGTGTAGGAGTTCAGCCTCAGTCTGTTGTAATAAATGCAACTGATAAGGGGAATTCTATGCATGTTTACTTGGAAGTAAATTTCCACTGTCCTCCACACCACAGGGAGAGGAGAGGGTGCATAACACTGTCATAAGAATGGAGAGGTCTAATGCACAATTGCCGTCACTTTCTTTGTATCAAGAATCACCAAAGGCTACCATGAGCCTAAATAAGAGGCAGTATGTTGTAATGGCTAGAGTGCTGAACTTTCAGAAGCCAGGTTAAAATTCCCTGCACAGTCCTGAAGTTGAGAACCCAACCCTGAGCCGTGATGGCTCTGGGGACAGCGCGAGGACTGGATGTGCAGCCATGAGTTGGTCATATGGTGCTGTGGCTACTCCATTACCAGGGTTGTATTGGGACAGCTGGAGTCCCCGAGACAGTGGGGCGAGTTCAGAAGCAGACATCCACTTGGTCAGAGAGATGACTGGCTCAAAAACTGGTCAGTGGGTGACTGGTTTGGGGACTGCGCATGCAAGCCTTAACTGACCTTGGTCCCCAAACCAATCATGGGGTGGGGTGCAAAGAAGCCATGTGGTGAGCTCAGAACTACCTGCTGTCAGATGTGATATGTGGTGTGATATGAATTCAGTGCGCACAGTCTTGGTGCTCCATAGTTTTCAATTGAGGGAGGGCATTTTGACACCCTAATCTTTTCCTGCACGTGTGGAGAATCTCTGCAGTTGAGAGAGACCATCTCTGACCCTCCCCCCCCATTTTTAATGCCTTCTGCATCTCCACAAAGACACAAAATGTCATAAATAGATTGATGTGGCTTTTAAAAAACATTACCTTGAACTCATTCCAATATTTATGCATTTACACTCTGATAAATGCCACACTTCAGATTCCACAGTTCCGGGATATCTTGCTGTTGATTTAACTCTTTTTGCATGAAATCCCAGTTCCAGGCTATCAGGGATAGGCAGTCCTATAATCATGTCTGGAGTTTTTATAAAAACGCTAATATATTTAAAATCCACTAACTAGGACAAAGTTCTAAACAACACAGTCCTGGAACGAACTGGAATCCCTAGCATGTATGCACTGCTGAAACAGAGACGCTTGCGTTGGCTAGGTCATGTCGTGAGAATAGATGATGGCCGGATCCCAAAGGATCTCCTCTATGGAGAACTCGTGCAAGGAAAGCGCCCTACAGGTAGACCACAGCTGCGATACAAGGACATCTGCAAGAGGGATCTGAAGGCCTTAGGAGCGGACCTCAACAGGTGGGAAACCCTGGCCTCTGAGCGGCCCGCTTGGAGGCAGGCTGTGCAGCATGGCCTTTCCCAGTATGAAGAGACACTTGGCCAACAGTCTGAGGCTAAGAGGCAAAGAAGGAAGGCCCATAGCCAGGGGGACAGACCAGGGACAGACTGCACTTGCTCCTGGTGTGGAAGGGATTGTCACTCCCGAATGGGCCTTTTCAGCCACACTAGACGCTGTACCAGAACCACCATTCAGAGCGCGATACCAGAGTCTTTCGAGACTGAAGGTTGCCAACAACAACTAACTGGGGAAAGGACCAAGGGGCTATTCCCCCCTTTAGAATTCTGAATCTTAATGCTACCCTTCTCTCTGCCACCATGAAGGGGGAGGGGATCGGCCAGGCTGTTCATCTGGGCAGATCAATTTCTGAACCAGTGGCACTGGTAGCCGCCAATGGAAGTAGATGTAGGGGGCAGAGTGCATGACCTTGTCCCAGGCCCCCTGGTGATGAGGAGGCTTAGTGGGAGGCAGTGGGCAGCAGGCTACAGCAGCAGACCATCCTTTTTCTCTCAGTAGTATTTAATACATTCCAGCTGCCCCAGGCCCCAACACAGTTTTGGGCCAGGTGACAAGACATTGTAGAATGGCATTGTGGAAAGAAATGGAACTTTGCTTCCATCACCCAGTTAGCACTCCTGTGGGCCCTGGCTTGCCAGATAGTAGGGATGAGATGTGGTAGCCTGGGCTGGCTCATTCACGAGGTCAACTGAACTCGTTGCCTCAGGCAGCAGATGGGGGCACCCACCTTTTTCCTTCCTCTTGCCTCCACTGGTCCTCCTTCTCCTTGCACTGCCTGGATTGGAAAAGGAAGGCAGAGAGGAAGAAGTGTCACGTGAATACAAGCATACAAGTGGGATTTGTTTTTATAGGAGATAAACTGCTCACACCAAGTAAAGTTTTAAGGTATGAAATCTGGGCAAGGTGGACAACAAAGGAAGGGGTTGGGGGGCGGGGCCAGACGAAGTTGAAAGTACTGCTGAAACTTTCAACTTGCCGCAGGATGTGGTGACGTCATCTGGCCTGGATGCTTTTAAAAGGGGATTGGACAAGTTTCTGGAGGAAAAATCCATTACGGGTTACAAGCCATGATGTATATGTGCAGCCTCCTGATTTTAGAAAGGGGCTATGTCAGAATGCCAATGCAAGGGAGGGCACCAGGATGCAGGTCTCTTGTTATCTGGTGTGCTCCCTGGGGCATTTGGTGGGCCGCTGTGAGATACGGGAAGCTGGACTAGATGGGCCTATGGCCTGATCCAGTGGGGCTGTTCTTATGTTCTTAACTATAATTCCCAGGAAGCCTTGCAGGTCTCTTGTTATCTGGTGTGCTCCCTGGGGCATTTGGTGGGCCGCTGTGAGATACAGGAAGCTGGACTAGATGGGCCTATGGCCTGATCCAGGGGAGCTGCTCTTATGTTCTTATGAAAAGCCTTATTCTTCCATCCAAATGCCAATTGACAGCGTAAGGGCATTATTTAACGATTAGTGTTCATCAGAGTGCCGCACTGCCAGTTTCCTGAACAACAGCACCCTAGAATTGTACTGAGAGGTCATGGGTAATTAAGAGTATTGGGGTTTTCTCATTGGGTTTCTACATATCTGTACATTCCACATTGCATTTTATTTTGGGGGGCCTGGATCTCGAATGAATAAGAGTGGATCTAGGGCTGGGGTAAGCCTTCCTGTTGCCTGAAGCAGTATGCCAAATACTCCCCCTCCTACCTGCTCATGGGGCACTCTCCCTGGCAAAGGGGGGGGGCAAAGAGGAAGCACCTCCAACACTCTAACCCAACTATTTTCAACCTTTTTCCTCTCAAGGCACTAAAGTTGTCAAGGCACACTATCAGGTTTTTGACAACTGACAAGGCACACCATGCTGCTAGTGGGGGGAGGGGCTCACTTCTCTCATTGGGCCTACTAATAAATGATCTTGCCCCAAATTCCTGTGGCACACCTGTGGACCACTCGCGGCACACCAATGTGCCATGGCACAGTGCTTGAAAATGACCGCTCTAGCCAGCCACTCTGCTCTCCACACTTCCTGTTCCCTTCCATTGCCCTCTTACTTTTCCAATCCAGGGAGTGGGAGGAGAGGAGCAGCGGAGATGAGAGGGAAGACAAAGGTGAGCACCCCCTGCCGATTTGGGACCCGAGGAAGCATGCATGGGCTTGCATCCTCTGAACCCGATTTCGTGGCTTATATCCATTGCAGCAGCCCCAGAAGTGAATTATACCTTTGAAACTGGAGTGGAATTTCCCCCAGCGTAATTCAGCTTGATGTATGACACCGGAGAGCAGCCTTGCAAGCACCGGCTGCTACCGTGACCCAGCAGGAAAGCGGCTAATGAGAATTTCAGAGGGTGGATGAAAGAGCAGTCTCTGCTGCTGGTCTCACGCTAATGGCAAATCAATGCTGTACTGTACACAGAATGAGGAAAGTGAATTCTGGCCCGTACCGCTTTGGACAGCATGTGCTTGTTGTGTTTCGGGGAGGCTGCTTGGCCAATGAGAAGCTGAGAAAAGCTTTGAGCACCTGCTCAAGAGCTCTAGCTCTTCATTTGCATGGTGAACCTGCTGGGGCAGTACGTTCATTGCACCTCCCCTATTCTCCCACCCCCTGGACCAATCTGCCACCTGAGGCAACCATTTCAGTTGGCCTCATGGATGCGCCGTCCCTGCCTGAAATGCATATGCAAGACCAGGCTTATTTTGAAAGCTTGCTTTCATTTCACTGTAGAACATCATGGGACATTGACACTTTCTTCGAGAAGCCATTTACTACTGCAATAAATGGATCCGGCTGACAGAGCAGAGCCGTCAGCTGTGGGGCAGCTCAGGTCTTTACGCCAATTGCAGGGACGGTGGAAACACAATTCTTCTTCTTGCCTATCAGATGTTCATGGGCTTGCATGCAACTTGACTGAAGGGGGTTCCATGGCGTGCCTCTCTGTCACCCATAATTGTCTTACAAAATCTTCCTAATCTGTGTATGACCTTAAATGCTCAGTGGTGCAGCTGCCAGGTTTCCCAATGCTTTTTTCTCTCTCGTTTTTCATATCACCATTAAGTTAATGACTGGTCTGAAGCCCAGCTATGCCTGCCTTGCCATTGCTGCTGCCATCTTGCCACTGACAGGGCAGATTGCAAGATTTCATTCTGTGGCAAAAAACGGGCAAAAAACATCTGTGCCTCCAATTGCACTCCTGGGTAGACTCACCAGGAAGTGAGCCCCATTGAAATAAGTGGTGCTTACCTCCAAGTAAGCCTTCCCAGGATTGGGCTGTAAAGCAGGTTTAGCCTGCCGCTTGCTCATGCCAACTCAGGTGGCAGATTGGCAGGGCCGTAGCTAGGGGGGGCCGGGGGGGGCTTTGCCCCACCTGAGCCAGCAGTTTGGCCCCCGCCCCCGCATTTTTTCCAAACCTGTCCTCTTATCGAATCTGGCGTCAGTTGGCGGTGATTTGAAGCCCTTTTCGCAACATTTTTTTGTGCACAGGAAGGTGCTTCTGGCAGGGATTGGGGAGGAGAGAGAGTACAAGTGTGTAGAGTGAGTAGAACAGGGTCCTGGGGGTCACCTTGGAAGTTCTGACCTCTGGTCACCTTGCCCCATCCAGAGCACATGGAGAGCAGGGCTGGTCAAGAGCAGCTACAAGAAGGTTGGGAGAGATTTCTACCTGTACTGGCTGGGGGAAGGGAGGTGCTATTTCTTCTACTGTGGAACATGCTAATTACTATAATGGTACTGCTGTGGGGGGCAGGGAGAAATGTTTGTGTTTGGAGAAATCCTGAGGGCAGGTTCTTGCCTTTCAGATATACTTTTAAAATTAATGGCTGCTGCTTGGGGGCTGGGGAGACCCTTTTTCTGGTGGGAGAAAACATGGGAAGCATTTGAGCTAAAGAGAATCAAGAACTCGAGTGTGGGAAAGGTTCTAAGCAGGGGCGGATCCAGGGGAGGCCATGGGTGCAGACCCCCCCAACTGTCCTGCCAGCAGGGAAGGGCGCCCGCCAGGATGGAGAGCAAAATCAGGTGTCAGGGGAACACCCACTGGGCAGGTGTCAAGGAGATTGGCTGGAATGGGAGCCCAGGTCTACCAACCCAGCAAACAGCCACAGAGGCTTTAAGCTCAATCAGGAGCCCAGGTCTACCCAGCTGGTAGACCTGGGCTCCACGTCAAGAACCCAGGTCCACCTGCCTGGTTGACCTGGGCTCTGAAGGTAGTGCTCCCAAATACAGACCCTGGATCCACCCCTGGTTCTAAGGAGATTCAACTCTCAGAAAGCTGGGAGAATTTAACTCAACCAGGTAGATTCCATACATTTGAAACTTTTGTACTTTGCTTTTTAAAAATAATGAATATTTTTTTAAAAACTAGTGTTCCAATGACGTTACCGTATTTGACTAGCATATCTTTCCTCTTGCTTTGATCTAAAGTAAATAAATTTTATTTTAATATGTATCAATGCATCAGCAATGTGTCATCGACAAATGTTATATAGGTGCTAGACAGGTGCTAGATATGCGTTATAAAGCTGATTGATAGGAGCTAGACAGGCGCTATATAGGTGTTAAATAGGCACTATATAGGTGCTAGATAGGTGTTATATAGGCACTAGATAGGTGTTAGGCACTATATAGGTGTTAAATAGGCACTAGATAGGCACTAGATAGGTGTTAGATAGGTGCTATATAGGTGCTAGATAGGCATATAGGTGTTAGGCCCTATATAGGTGCCAGAGAGGTGTTGCATAGGTGCTAGATAGGCATTATATAGCTGTTAGATACGTGCTCGATAGGCACTGTATAGGTGTGAAATAGGTGTTAAATAGGCACTTTCAATCCAAGTAAATACTACCTGCATCCCAGTGATATGTTTTACTTTTGCAGGGTTGCAGGCCTGTGTATTGCACTGGTGTGTGAATGAAAGGATCTGTTGCATGTCATTTCTATGTAGGCAATACATTTGACATTACATGCAGAGATGCATGTATTCTATGCAAATGATTGTTACATTGCTTTACAGCTAATGAATGCATCTTTCAAAAAAAAACAACCACCAAATTATTTTCTCTTCATGAAATTTGGGGTCCCCTCCCTGCTCCTATTCTGCTCACCTGTCACCACCACCACCACCACCCCACTCCGTTTCAACCTTCCCTCTTTGCAAAGGGGCCCCAAAGAAATTTTGTACCCTCTGATAAAATTCCTCTAAGAGGTCCTGGTCCTGTGCACACTTATCGGTACATGGGAGTAAGTCCCATTGAAAATAGGACTTCTGAGTAGATATGTGCTGGATTGTGCCGTAACTGGCCAGTGATTTACTAGTGGTAGATTTCAGAAAATGGTGACCATGCTTTAAAAAAAAACAAAAAAACTTGTGCATAAATGTCTTTGGACATCTAAATATGATTTCTACTCATTTTGTTATACAGGCTGAGGGCCATTTACTGCTGGAATAACAATCAGCAGAAAGAAACTGGGTGAGGGGGAGGAAAGTCAGTTGAGTTTTGAACTAGTCCTTAATGAAGAGTTCACATTTAACCCCATCACAGTCAGATTATGGCAGAACTTATGCACACAGGTTACCTGATCTGCAACAAAGTGCTTTTGGGGCGCATGCAAAGTACTAATTTCCATGCCTCATCATAGCTGCAAAATCATGCACCAGGAGAGGTCTGCTGGGGTCTCCAGGAATCAGCACCAATCTCGTGTGGACTCCTGGAAGCAACCCTGGAGAGCTTAACAGGGCCTCCTGGCTTGAGGGCACAATCCTAACCGGGTCTACTCAGAAGTAAATCCTATTTTGTTCAATGGGGCTTACTCTCAGGAAAGCACAGTTCGGATTGACCTTACATGATGTTAGAACACAAAAGATACCCAGGAATATTTTCAGGCAAAGTTGGCAACCCTGTTGAGCAGTGACACAGGAAGAGGCAACAGTCCGGTTCTAGTAGGGCATTCCTCTCCCCCCCCCCCCCAATTACTTCCTGGTAAAGAAGCACCATCATTTCTCAGCCTGTGTTTTGGCTCCCCATTCACATCTCAGTATCCAGAACATTCTTGTGGCATCCAACCATGGATGGCTGTTGTGCAGAGCTGGAACTGGGGGAGCTGGCAGGCATATTCCATCTTGTTCCATTTTGATGCTGCACAGAGATGGACCAGAGAGGGGGAGACCAGCCCAGAGGCGTCACACTGGCTGACAGGTGGCCACGCAGTTTGACAACCTGCTGTGTTTTTAAAGTGGCCAAACTCGTTCCAAGCCCATTTATTGTGGATCAAATTCCACAATCAACTTCAAGTTTATTAGCACATAAGCCATACACCTAAAATTCCACAATCAGTTAAACCCTTGATGAACACTACCTGCTTTTCAGGTGTATTTTTATACAGTTATACTAGAGCTGCCAGCCCATACTCAGAGTTCCTTTCTTATTTCTTGGTAGCACCTGGTAGCAGGACAGATTACCTGATCATTCCAGGGAGGGCTCAAGCCCCCCCCCCCCCCCACTTTTAGGTCCTATCATTCCAAACCTCCTACCGGTGCCAATTTGTGTGCAACAAGACAGAAATTCAGGCCCAAAGACTCCATGTGTTGAAGAAGTTGTCCGATGCATCCCAGCATGAGTTTGCTGCCCTGGTTTTGTTCTCTTCCAACCAGTGGCGTAGCTAAGGGGGTGCAGGCGGTAGCAGTTGCACCGGGCATCAAGCTTTAGGTGGGCAACAAGCTGACCTTGACGCTAGTGACCAAAATTGTGAAAATCTTGGTATAACCATCATGTTATACATCTTTGGAAAGGTAATTTAATGCAGAATGCAATGCAACAAACTGCACTGGAATATCTGTATTCCCTCAAAAGTTATGGCCAATTAACCAAAAAATGAAAACACAACTGCCTTGTGGAACAAAAAGTGGATTTGCTTAACTCCAAACTGACATATGAGACTGATTGTTCTGAGTACCAATGAGATGTTATGATACAGCATGGAACCAATAACTTTTTATTTATTTACTTAGTTAAATTTGATTTTTGTCATGCAGGTGGGCTACAAAATCTTCTTTGACCCCAGGTAGCTGATATATGCCTTAGCTATGCCACTGACTGGGGGGGGGAGATAGCAGAGCAAGTGGGTGGTGAGCTGCTGGGGGGGAGGAGGAGGTGGGTTCCTACCAATTTACACTTTTTTAAAAGCCCGGACGTGATGTCAATTCCGGTTGTGACATCACTTGCGAGGCAACACTTTGAACTTGGCACCGGGCTACACGATCGTTAGCGACGCCACTGCTTCCAACCCCTGTGTTGATAGCTGGGAAGTGCGCTAAGTCCATGCATTGCATGTGACCGGATTAAAATATCTCAGTGCAGAGAGACAGCCTCCAAGAGAGACTAGCCAAAGAGTGGATAGGGAGATGCTCTTTACACTCTCACATAAAACCAGAACCAGGGGACATCCACTCAAATTGAGTGTTGGGAGAGTTAGAACAGACAAGAGAAAATATTTCTTTACTCAGCGTGTGGTTGGTCTGTGGAACTCCTTGCCACAGGATGTGGTGACGGCATCTGCCCTGGACGCCTTTAAAAGGGGATTGGACAAGTTTCTGGAGGAAAAATCCATTACGGGGTACAAGCCATGATGTGTATGCGCAACCTCCTGATTTCAGAAATGGGCTATGTCAGAAGGCCAGATGCAAGGGAGGGCACCAGGATGAGGTCTCTTGTTATCTGGTGTGCTCCCTGGGGCATTTGGTGGGCCGCTGTGAGATACAGGAAGCTGGACTAGATGGGCCTATGGCCTGATCCAGTGGGGCTGTTCTTATGTTCTTAACTACAATTCCCAGGAGGCCTTGCAGGTCTCTTGTTATCTGGTGTGCTCCCTGGGGCATTTGGTGGGCCGCTGTGAGATACAGGAAACTGGACTAGATGGGCCTATGGCCTGATCCAGTGGGGCTGTTCTTATGTTCTTAACTACAATTCCCAGGAGGACTTGCAGGTCTCTTGTTATCTGGTGTGCTCCCTGGGGCATTTGGTGGGCTGCTGTGAGATACAGGAAGCTGGACTAGATGGGCCTATGGCCTGATCCAGTGGGGCTGTTCTTATGTTCTTAACTACAATTCCCAGGAGGACTTGCAGGTCTCTTGTTATCTGGTGTGCTCCCTGGGGCATTTGGTGGGCTGCTGTGAGATACAGGAAACTGGACTAGATGGGCCTATGGCCTGATCCAGTGGGGCTGTTCTTATGTTCTTAACTACAATTCCCAGGAGGACTTGCAGGTCTCTTTTTATCTGGTGTGCTCCCTGGGGCATTTGGTGGGCCGCTGTGAGATACGGGGAAGCTGGACTAGATGGGCCTATGGCCTGATCCAGTGGGGCTGTTCTTATGTTCTTATGCTAATTTGCCTGGGCTCAATTTCTCCCATTCAGGAATTAGGAGTGCACAGCAGATGAAGCCTTCGACTGTGAATTCAGGTGTCAAAATCATTTGCAGCAGCTTGTCACTCAGAAGTTTGAAGGCCCCTGGACTAGGCAGGAGGGGAAGGTGCAAATGAGACAGAAGCCTCCTCATTACATTCATGCAGTTATCAAGCTGTGATCAGGGCAAGGGATTGGCAGGAAAGCAAGAAGAGGGAACTTGCTCTCAATGCTACAGAAAAGCTCCCCACAGCCCCCCCTCCCACTTCCCCACATAACCACTGAATCTGCAGCCAGTCGCCAGGAGCCCAACATGACAGCAATCGTGCGATGGACCTGTGCAATGTGTTTCATGAGCTCTGCCCCAGGAAGCTGGATGGGTCTGAGCCCTCCATGTTAATGCTCATTAAATGCAGCGGCTACCTCCGCACTTCCCCTCTCCTTTACGGGAACACGCCAGCCTGCCTCTGGAAACCAGAAGCTGAAGCAGACGTCCTAATCTAATGCCCACATCCCAGAGCCAAGATGACAAGTGGATCTGAATTGCATACTGATGAGGACAAGGAGAAACTGCTCCCTGAGTTCCACAGCCTACTTGTCTTCCTGGCAAAGGAAGCTTTTTAGAACAGCGCTGATTAAATGTGGCAAAGAAGCCTGGCCTTGGAGCTTAATGAGGGGTTTGCACAGCTATAAGAGGATTAGCCAGAATCCATTGTCTGTGGGGCGGATTTGTCAGCGATACTGGCTGAGCAGAACGGAATCTTGGCTTCTAGGCATAGTCTTGCTTCGGCAAAGGGAGATTTCACAGAGTGGTTCTGGAAATTGACACCCACAGTGAAATTAAAAGTTTTACCCTGCTTTTTTTTTTCCTCCCGACATCAGCAATAAAGCAGCTTACAATGAAAAATGATATATAAATCAAGAGACACATTGGCAACAAGGCACGATGTTCAAAGACAGCATATGCCAAGCTGATTTCTCCACCGAAAGACCTCTCATCCGAAAAGCCTCACAAAATAGTCAAGGTGGGATTATAAGAACATAAGAACAGCCCCACTGGATCAGGCTATAGGCCCATCTAGTCCAGCTTCCTGTATCTCACAGCGGCCCACCAAATGCCCCAGGGAGCACACCAGATAACAAGAGACCTCATTCTGGTGCCCTCCCCTGCATCTGACAGACCCCATTTCTAAAATCAGGAGGTTGCAAATATGCATTATGGCTTGTAACCCGTAATGGATTTTTCCTCCAGAAACTTGTCCAATCCCCTTTTAAAGGCATCCAGGCCAGATGCCGTCACCACATCCTGTGGCAAGGAGTTCCACAGACCAACCACACGCTGAGTAAAGAAATTTTTTCTTTTGTCTGTTCTAATTGGTTGGTTGGTTTGTGACCTGCCTTTCTCCCCGAAGGTCACCCAAGGCAGCTAACAACAATTAAAATACGTAAAAGATATACATAAAAAAACCTATAAAATACAATTTATTTTATTTATTTAAGAGATTTATACCCCGCCTTTCTGTCCAACGAAGGACACTCAAGGCGGCTTACAATTAAAAACATATAAAACATAAAATATACATATATAGAAAGACATTAAGAATAATAAAACACAATAAAAACCTGGATCCCAAATTAAAATACATTTAAAAACTCCATGCCCCTGGTGTCAATAAAACTATAAAATAGAAAATAAAAACAAAACCGTATCAGCAATAAAAACCATCAGTTAAAAACATTAATTACTAAAAAAGCAGCCATCATACCCTCTCCTGGGCATCAAAATAAATGTATTTAGACCTCGCCGGGATTAACAATGAAGGAGCTGTACTCAACTCAAAGGAAAGGGAATTCTATAGTACCGGCACCACCACTGAGAAGGCCCTATTCCTGGCCCCCATCCCCTTAACCTCTCATGGTGGTGACACAACCAGCAGGGCCCTCTCCGGTGACCAAATGGAATGGACCGGACTGTACAGAAGAAGGCGGTCTCTCGATTTGAGACCTGAAGATGAATGAAGCAGAGAAAAGGTTTTTTTACCCTGCACATGCCGGATCTTATCTGATTTCAGAAGCTAAGCAGGGTCAGGCCTGGTTAGTACTTGGATGGGAGACCGCCTGGGAATACCGGGTGCTTTCCATGCCCGATCTCGTCTGATCTCGGAAGCTAAGCAGGGTCAGGCCTGATTAGTACTTGGATGGGAGACCGCCTGGGAATACCGGGTGCTATAGGGCTATACCATAGTCTTTCGAGAACGAAGGTTGCCAACCAATGAAAATGGAAAAGAGAGAGGAACCAGACAGGTCTCCTGCAGCAGGGGATTCCACTGGTGGTGCAATGAAAGAGGCCCTCCTTCCCGACTGCCCCTAAAAAGGAGACGCATAGAAGGGCCTCATGTGGATGGTTGGTGAGTAGGGGAGAAGGGGAAAAGATGCTCCTTGAAGTGTCTTGATCATGAGCCGTTTATGGGTAAAGGTGATAACAGGCCCTTCCAAACAGCACCTGGTGCCAACAGCTGGGCAAACAGTGAAGAGAGTACTGTGGTGGCATCGTGCCCCCCCCCCCAAATTGGGAGCTGGTCAGAAGTCTTGCCGCTGCATCTTGTGCCAGGAAAAAGTTGCCAGATGGTCTTCAAAGGCAGCCCCATGCCGAGTGCATTGCTGTGGTTTACACACAACTTGCTCTCTTTCCCCCTCCCCCTAAACTAAAAGTCCCAAATGCTTTCGGACATGTTGTTAGCCTGAACCTCAGGCTTTGGTCGCTTCCTTGGAGAGTGGCCAACTGAACAGAAAACAAATGATCCAGCCTTTCTGCCTCGCTCTCCCCCTCGCCTCTCAGCACTTGTGTGTGTTTGTGTGTTTCTTGTCTGGTTATCCCCCTGGGGGCTGGGGATAAGAATAGGCCCTCAGTTTGGCTGTACTTGTCGTAAGAGGGTAGATGGGACTCGTCAGCCTGGGAAGGCAGCTCATCTGAGAGAAGGAAAACTCTGATCTCAAACCTCCATTGCCTTGTGGCTACATCCAGTTATGGAAAAGGCTTCAGGAGTCAACCTGAGGCCGGAGTCCCTGAGGCAGTTCATGGCTGAACACAGTCACGTTCTGGCAACTCCTGCGACGCCCCTGGAACCAACCGTATTGGCTTCTGCCTTTCCATTGGACCATTTCAGCGACGTGGAGAGGGGGGATTTGCTGCATGGGTAACAGTCTATCCTCCATATCTACCTTACCCAGGCTTTGCACACTGGAGAGGACACTCTGTTGCAGAACACTATTCAGAGCGCGATACCATAGTCTTCCGAGACTGAAGGATGCCAACAAGATGTCTGGTTAAAGCCAGAAATGAGGTCCGCTTGCCAGCTTCAGTGAGGTCGCTGCATCTCGCATCCCCAGCCTGGATGGTGTTTGAAAATCTCCCATTTGGGGAAGGAGCAGGAACTTGGTTTTTTGCATGGCAGCATCTCCAGGTAGGATCTGAAACCCTAGGAAGAAGCCACCAGGGACTGGAAACAGGCAAGCAACACTGGCCTCCATAAGCTCAGACTCTGTATAAGGCAGTTGCCTATATTTACCTATTGAACTGCACAGTGTGTGTATATATTGGGGCAGGGGAAGACGGAAACACATGGCAAATTGCACTTCAGTGGATCTAAGGCTTGCCAATTATCACCTCGACTGCAAGCCTCTCTAGGAAATCTTGTGGTTAAGATAACAGATAACACACCAGAGGAGAAGGTGACACAAGGCCCTGATCTGAAGGAACTCAAAGCATGCGGCTCGTGTCGAGTCCCTTTCCAGGCTAATTACCCATACCTTAAACACAGAAACACCCTTGAGCCAGAAAGCACTGTTTCTTGTTAGCACCGACGCCTCCCTGAGCGCACTAATAACGCAGGGATCAAACATCTCATTACAGGGGAATTTAATTCCACAAAGCCACCACTGGCTTCCTCTCCCCTGCATGTTAATCGGTGCCTGCTGACCTCCCCTCTGTGATTAAAAGTTACACAGGCCTGATCCACTTATATTTATTGTCAGCACATAGGTGTCCACCCTGGCTGATTGCTTGCCCCACAATAGCTCCGCACTTCCTAACGCCCGTGTTTTGCCTCTATAAAACATAGGTGTGCATTCGTTTCACACCTATGTTTTAGGAAGGAGGCAGGCTGCAGGGCATTGGAGTCTCCCAGATCAGAAGTCTTCCATAGGTCGGTCGGGATCCAGATGTGGGTTATGTGGCACCAACGCTATGGAATTCCCTTCCCCTTGACTTAAGAATGGCTCCCTCTCTTGAGACTTTTCGGCGAGGCCTGAAGACCCTTTTGTTTAAACAAGGCTTCTGAGTTCTTGGCCTTTTTAACATCTTTTCAACATCTTTTAATTTTTTACAGGCCTGATTCTTTTATGACTTGCTGCTCTATGCTCTTTTTACCTTTTTACTACTTTTCATCTGACTACTGTTTTTATGATATGTGTTAATATGCTTTTATCTGTTTTTAAATTATGTTTTTAATCTGTTTTAACCTGTTGTAAGCCGCCTTGAGTCCCTTCGGGGAGAAAGGCGGGGTAAAAATAAAGTTATTATTATTATTATTATTATTATTATTATTATTATGTGGTGGGTCACTGCCATTTTGATTTGGCCTGCGCAGCTTGAATAGCAGCCAGAGCAAGGGGTTTGATAAATCAAGTAAATCTTGCAGGAGTTACTGGCCTTGGATATAAGGACAGCCCTGCTGGATCTGGCCAAAGGCCCATTTAGTCCACCTGCCGGTACTCACGGTGGCCGATCAGATGCATCAGGGAGCAGACAAGACAACAGGGTCCTGTTGCCCTCCCTTGGCATTCTGATGTAGCCTACTTCTGAAACAAGGAGGTTGCCCAAATCCATCATAGCTTGTAACCTGTGATGGATTTTTGCTCCAGATATCTGTACAGTCCCCTTTTAAAGGCACCTAGGCCAGGCGCCATCACCACGTATTGTGGCAAGGAGTTCCACAGCCCCCCAATCTCCAGTGGCTCCCTCAGTCTCCTACCCCTCTACCTCCTCTCCCCTGCTGCAACACTCCTTCGCTCCCTGCCTTGCCTTCCTTCCTCTTTCTCTCCCTCCACCTTCCAAAACTGAGCACATACTGTTGCCATGTCACCCTCTGCCTGTCCTCTCCTTCCAATTGGTCTGGAAGGGAAGATTGGGTAGAATGATGTAGTAGCTGCCCATATGGATTAGCCACCATTGAGTGCGCAGATGCCATAATCTTGATGGTGTGTCTCATGCTGCAGGTTGAAGCTTGAAGGGGGTCCCAGCTCTGGACAAGTTGCAAGAATAGCATTGCAGGGCACTGTTTTGTTCGGTCATGTTATTTGTGTCGGTTCCAGAAAGCCTTTCATCACAAAAGAATAAATATGGATTCCACCACATCGTAGAGGGAACCAGGCCAACAAAAGGCAGATTAGATGTTTTATTTATTCATTACATCCATTTATATCCTGCCTTTCGACAGTGACCAGACCCACAATTTATAAAATCCAGCAGCAACATCTGGTGTGACAAAAAAAACCAGGAAGATTAAAAACAGCAGTGGTTTCAAAGACCATCAAAGGGGCAACGTTTAATTAAAAGCAACACAGCAAATGTTATATAAAATCAAATAAAAATAAATAAATATTGCACAGCCTGGACTTCAGACAGCCTAAGTCAGTTTCTGAAACTAGGTTTTCAAGAGAGGCTGAGTGGCCACATGTCAGGGACGCTGGACCAGCTGCCTGCCCTGAGCAGGGGGTTGGACTAGATGACCTCCAACCTTCCAACGCTCACCTTCTGTGATTCTATGATTCTAACAGCCCAATCCTAACCAACTTCCCAGCACCAATGCAGCCGAAATGCAGCCCTGAAGTAAGGGAACAAACGTTCCCTTACCTTGAGGAGGCCTCCATCAGAATGCCCCAGAGATTCTACCACCATGGCAGAAGAGGAGGAAGAATCATTTGGGTTGGTGAATGAGAAATGAGGCTCAGATCACCAGCCCTGTGGCACTGTTGGCTTTCGCTCCATCAAAGAAGGTCAGGGAAACCAGCAGGTGTCAACCTATTCGGATCCTTCCTCCTGCCAGGTTTCATTCCTCTGAGCTTGCTCATATGCCTTGAGACTGGCTCCTATTTCCTGGTTGCTGTGAAACCACTGTCTCTGTTTTTGCCTGCAGGGGATGCCTTAAAAGATGGTTGGTGTCAATGGTTAGAGCTGTTGTTCTGAAGAATTAAGCTCGCTCCTCAAGGAGTCTAGGAGGGAACTCTTGATGCTTGTGTGATGTTATCATTCTTTGTTGACATACTGCTTTCTAACATGAGAGAGTTCTCCAAGCAGCAGGCATAGCAAAAGGAATAAGAAGCCCACCCTCTGTCTCAAAGGGGCTGGTTGGTTGGCAACCTTCAGTCTGGAAAGACTGTGGTATAAGCCTACAGCACCCGGTATTCCCAGGCAGTCTCCCATCCAAGTACTAACCAGGCCTGACTCTGCTTAGTTTCCGAGATCAGACAAGATCAGTCATGTGCAGGGTAACCACCCAAAAAAGCAACTCAAGCTGCAAGGGGGCAGAAGTGGAGCTCAGCATCCTCTTTCCTTTCATGTTTCCTTTCTCTTTGTCCTTCTCTAAGTCAAGAAGGAGCAATGGAGGCAAGAAGGTGGATAGAAAACATTCCCCCCTAACAATCTGCTGCCTGATGCAACCTTTTCAGTTGGCCTCATGAATGGGCCGGCCTTGCCTGTTCATCCCTGCATTGTACCAAGATCCAGGTCTACAGAGCTTGCGTCCTGAGTACACTTCTGTACTGCAGCGAGTCATGCACTCTTCGCTCACAACAGGAGAGGAAACTGAACGCTTTCCACATGCGCTGCCTCCGACGCGTCCTCGGCATCACCTGGCAGGACAAAGTTCCAAACAACACAGTCCTGGAACGAGCTGGAATCCCTAGCATGTATGCACTGCTGAAACAGAGATGCCTGCGTTGGCTCGGTCACGTCGTGAGAATGGGTGATGGCCGGATCCCAAAGGATCTCCTCTATGGAGAACTCGTGCAAGGAAAGCACCCTACAGGTAGACCACAGCTGCGATACAAGGACATCTGCAAGAGGGATCTGAAGGCCTTAGGGATGGACCTCAACAGGTGGGAAACCCTGGCCTCTGAGCGGCCCGCCTGGAGGCAGGCTGTGCAGCATGGCCTTTCCCAGTTTGAAGAGACACTTGGCCAACAGTCTGAGGCAAAGAGGAAAAGAAGGAAGGCCCACAGCCAGGGAGACAGACCAGGGACAGACTGCACTTGCTCCCGGTGTGGAAGGGACTGTCACTCCCGAATCGGCCTTTTCAGCCACACTAGACGCTGTTCCAGAACCACCATTCAGAGCGCGATACCATAGTCTTTCGATACTGAAGGTTGCCAAAAATGTGTCCCTCCCAGTGGTTGCCACTTGCCCCAAGAGAAAAGCTCTCATAGGTGCTCATGACAGCTTTTCTTCTGGGGCAGATAGCAGTCAGGGCTCCACTGGAAGCATAGTGGAGACAGAGGGTGAAAATCCCCTCCCTTCATAGGAGGGGACTTTCCAGCACCAGCATAGCAGCAGTGCCAATGGGATGTGTGCGACATCCTGCAGTTGGGTGGCAACTCACGGAGGCCCCCTAAGGTAAAGGAATGTTTGTTCCCTTGCCTTGGAGCTGCATCGCCCTTATGTCAGTGCTGGAAAGTGGGTTAGGATTGCGCCCTATGTCTACATCTCTATATGCTGAGAGGCCTCTTGCAAAAGCTTCTGCCGAAATCAATTGGACAGTCTTTGGCAGGGGTGTCCAAAGTTTTTGGCAGGGGGGCCACATCATCTCTCTGACACTGTGTCGGGGGCCAGGGAAAAAAGAATTAATTTACATTTAATATTTGAATAAACTGACATACGTTTACATAAATGTATATATTAAAGATGAACTTATATGAATGAATGAAGGTCTTGCAATAGCTCAAGGCCTACAAAAGGCCTTGCACAAAGCAAGGCTGGCCTTTCCTTTGCTGCCGCAACTGCATCACAGATGTGAAACAGCAAGCAGTGGAGGAAGCCCTCATCCCACAGCTCATGTAAGAGGGCAAACAGTCGCCCTCATGCTGAGAGCAGTTGCATCAGGCCAGTGTGGGCTCCAGCAAATCTCCGGAGGGCCAGAGGCTCATTGGAGACTGGGGGCTCCCTGAGGGCCGCATTAGGAGTCCTCAAGGGCCGTAAGTGGCCCCAGGGCCGGGGTTTGGGCACCCCTGGTCTTTAGGGTGCAACAAGACTGGTTCTTTTGCTGTTCCAGATTAACACATCCACCTTGCTGGAAGGGGAACAGGACAAGGTTGTCTGTTTGCTCTTTTACAGTATGCCTCCCTATATTAGATTTAGTTTCCAGGCCACACTGGGTGGCAAAACACCAGCTCAAACCACCACCCCGACAAAGCCACAACACAGGGATGGTCAGACTCCAGCAATCCTTAAAGCAGCTCCTCGCGGGCCATCAGCTCCCCTGGCAAGAGCTCTCGGTTGCCCTCTGAACTTGGCTCTTCTAAACCAAATAGTTGCTGGAGAGAGGGAGATGAAAGGGATGAAGCTGCAGTCCAGAAATGTCAGAAGAGAAGGCCCGGGGCTTTGTTAGTTCTGTGCTAAACGGGAGTCTAAGGGAAAGGATAATTTCAAATGCTAAATAGAGCATTGCGGAAGTGAATTATTAATAGCTCAGCAGAGAAGTGACCCAGCAGCTCATGAAATACTTATCATCCAGCCCACAAAAGAATTCACTCCCAGCTTTCAGAAATGCAACCTCTGCCATTGTCTGTGGTTGGGCATCCACTGTGCGGCAGGTTCATTTGTCTCTTGACCCTGGATGATGATTCTGTATCCGCGCTGGTGCTGGTAAAGTAAGAAATGCAGCAAGAGGGTTATATACAGCTCTCTGGTGGGGGTCTCCAACACTGGCCTGCAGCAGGTTTTTCCTAGACCAAGCAAAGGGAGAAAGTACGGAGACACTGCTTAAGGGGACAAGGCAGGGTTAGTTCACTGTGCCCTGAATGCAACACTGTTATCCACTGTTCACACATCTTCCATAGACGAGGGAGCCATTTTTCCATGACCTTCCAGGAGACTTGGGGAACGCTAGCAGGACAGAACCAGGTGCCCATGATATGAGGAGCCTGGTAGGTTGAGCCTGGCAATGTGGAGGAGGAGATTTGAGAGCCATCCTCCAAGATCTGAAGGATGTCGCGCAAATGAAGGTGAGGACTTCCTCTATGCAGCACCTGAGGGCAGGACTGGAACCAATGGGTTGAAACTATAGGGAAGAAGACTGAGGTTAGAGATGAGGAAGAATTGATCCACTCTAAGATCTGCCCAACACTGGAACAGCCTGCAGTAAACAGGAGTGAGCTCACCCTTGATGGAAGTTTTCAAGCAGAGGCTGGATGGCCACCTGTTGGGGATGCTGTAGCAGAAGTCTGGACTAAGCAGGGGTATTACCAAAATGGCTGTTTTGTTTAGGGGGAATTATCACACTACCCTTTTAGAACCTCAGGATCGCAGGCTGGATAACAAGACGGCGTAATGCAGAGAAATTCCCTTTTAGCTTAAAGAGGAGACTGGGAGAAAGATAACTTTTAATAAAAGATTATAGTTTTATTACAAAAGCGCAAAGGTAAACATAATGCACATGGAAAAAGTGGTAAGTATATGTTCCTTGGTCTTAGTACTTGAATCCAGTGTACCTAGCTTTCATGGTGGTTGCGTGTGGAGAGTATTTGGTGCATCTGAGGAAATTAGAACAAGGAAAGGTTGTAGGGAAGGATTTTAGGGGTCCCTGATCTGCCAAACCCAGTTGCTGACTAAAGATGGGGAGAAAAGGGGAGAAAAAGGGGGGAAAAGAAGGGAAAGAGTTCCAGACGCGATATATAGTTACCTGTCTTGTAGAGCAGTTGGATGGGGTGGGGGAGAGTCCTGTGTCCACCCTCTGAAACAGCACAGATGTGTTGGTCCTTGGAAGGGGTAAGGGGTGAGAGAGAGTGAGGGGAAGCCCTCACTTAAAAGGGGTTTTCTGACTGTGCTGAGCTGGAGGGTAACTTCCTTCCTACCAGCAGGGTACTTGGGAGTGTGTGAAAGGATTATCAGCAAAATTCAATGGGGTCTGTGGCTGGCTTAAACAATACCATGAATCATCCACACAAGAAGGCAGTTCTAGTTTGCATACAGTACTTAAGCAGTGATTGAGTTAAAACAATACAATGAATAGGAGACACTTAAACAATGATTTAAGATGCCAGACTTCCTCCTATAATGTGTTTGCATAAACAGTGATTGGATTAGGAGACACTTTTGCATAAACAGTGATTGGGTTAAAACTATACAATGAATACAGTAATGTAACCACAGGGAGGTGGAGGTTGTGCAAGCTTGTGACTTGACCTGATTGTCCTCCTGTGTGCTGGGGTTTAACCTGCATGATATTTTAGTCCATAGTACATAACCAGATAGGAAATCCCAACTAAGGAAAAAAAGGGGATTTTCACGTCACAGGGGGTGGGACTAGATGACCTCTAAGATCCCTTCCAACTTAATGATTCTGATTCTATGAAAGTTCTGACATTAAGGGGCACATCACCGCTTTCCTGATCAATTATTTTGTTCTCACGATCGCAAATCACATGTGTGGTTTTTATTTTGTTCATAAGCAGTGCACTGGAGGGGGTCCACAGCAATGAGTGCACCTGGAACCATCTGTACATGTGACTGGTGCTCATACAGCTCCACCACCCTTAGCCACCCAAGGGTGTCCTGCTTCTTCCTGAGCAACCTGCTGCCAGTCAGAGTGGGTTCCATGGCCCAGTGCCTTGACTCAGCCAGGAAGTATCATTATATATGTTCATGGGAGCAAACATGAACAGGATTGGGAGGTCAAGATGCAATCCTGTGCGAGCATAATCTGCTTTGAATCAGCAAAGGCTTTGCTCCCGAGTAAACATGATTGTCATTGACTTTGCTATCATTTCCTTCCTCCAAGGAACTCAGGGAAACAGATGCAGTTCCTTCCTCATTTTGTTCTCACTGCAACCCTGTAAGGTAGGCTAGGCAGAGGCGAGGGTCCAAGGGTGGAAGTTAACCGCACAGTTCAGTGCTGGGATGCTGTCCCTCCAAATTAAAGATGCTTCAGTTAGAATCTGTACTGCAGCAAGTCATGGACTCTTCGCTCACAACAGGAGAGGAAACTGAGCGCTTTCCACATGCGCTGCCTCTGACGCATTCTCGGCATCACCTGGCAGGACAAAGTTCCAAACAACACAGTCCTGGAACATGCTGGATTCCCTAGCATGTATGCACTGCTGAAACAGAGACGCCTGCGTTGGCTCGGTCATGTCGTGAGAATGGATGATGGCCGGATCCCAAAGGATCTCCTCTATGGAGAACTCGTGCAAGGAAAGCGCCCTACAGGTAGACCACAGCTGCGATACAAGGACATCTGCAAGAGGGATCTGAAGGCCTTAGGAGTGGACCTCAACAGGTGGGAAACCCTGGCCTCTGAGCGGCCCGCTTGGAGGCAGGCTGTGCAGCATGGCCTTTCCCAGTTTGAAGAGACACTTGGCCAACAGTCTGAGGCTAAGAGGCAAAGAAGGAAGGCCCACAGCCAGGGAGACAGACCAGGGACAGACTGCACTTGCTCCCAGTGTGGAAGGGATTGTCACTCCCGGATTGGCCTTTTCAGCCACACTAGACGCTGTGCCAGAACCACCTTTCAGAGCGCGATACCAGAGTCTTTCGAGACTGAAGGTTGCCTAATATGAGGAGAGGGCCCATTGCTCAGCGGTGGGCTGCACTTTGTGGACAGCAGGTTCCAGGTTCAGGTCCAACCTCTCCAAGCACAGGTGGGAAAGAAGGACCCCTGTGTTCCACTGCCAACCGGTGTTGCCAGTCCTGATCAAGGTCTCCCAGCGTCCTCCTGACTCAGCGCGTGGCCGCTTCCTAAAGGCGCAAGCCTAGGCATAGCACATCTACTCAGAAGTAAGGCCCATGGGGATTCCCCTCCCAGGAAAGCGCGCATGACATGGCAACATCTCAGTGCCACCTCTCTCCTCCCTTTCCCATTCACCTTCATAGGTATCGGGGCGAGGATCTGAGCTTCACAGTCCTCTGGTGACTCAGAGGGTGACTCAGCAAAGCCTATTATGCCTAATAAAGGTTTTGTTGACTTGTTGACTTGTGACTCAGCAAAGCCACACCCTCGAGACAGGAGCTGCCTTTCACAGGATCAGGTCGGTTGACTGTGAAGGAGAGTCGAAAGCACACAAGGCTGGCCTGGGGAGGAGAGTGGCCAACCCAGTTGACAGTCTTAACCTCTGCTCAGTTGCCTGCGCTCGCGAGGGCCTGCCTGCCTCTTCCACCCTTCCTCACACCCTCTCCTCCTCAAGTTTTCCCAGCAGCAACTGCACAAGGCTGTTTTTGACCGACATGAAATATTCATAGTTGCTGCTCGGAGCAGTTTCTGCTTCACCTTTCCTGTCCCGGGAGAGCTCTGCGCTTGCCAAGGAGGAACCTGCGAGGATGCCCAGGAGGAAGACGTTGAGCACAGCCAAACTCGGCGAGGTTGTTGCCAACAAATAAGGAGTTGCAGGTTAATCCAATGCTGCCTTATGAGGAGAGCCCTCCTGGCTCAGGCCCAGGCTTCACATTTCAGAGCCCTTTACGGCTCGGGTCCGGGGTATTTGAGGGACCGCCTCCTTCCCTACAATCCTGCCTGTGCTCCTAGATCATCTGGGGGGGCCCTTTTGACTGTGCCGCCACTAGGAGATGTGAGAGGGGCGGCGGCCAGGAAGAGGGCCTTCTCGGTGGTGGCCCCCGAACTGTGGAATACCCTCCCCTTAGAATTGAGAACTGCTCCCTCGTTGCTAACATTTCGGCACGGACTGAAGACCTTTTTATTTCAAAAAGCTTTTAATTGTTGACAGGCTGGCTGGCATTCTTGCTTCTTATATGAGAATCCACGGGGTTTGTTTGTTTTTAGATTTTTAATTATTGTAAATTGTTTTAATGATTGTTTTTAATGTTGTATTTTAAACTGTTTGTAAGCCGCCTTGTGTGCCCGTTGGGCAAAAAAGCGGGGTATAAATTAATAAAATAAAAAAAAATAATTTCTGCGCATAAAAACGGAGGTTTGGGCGTCACCTTCGATTTCACGTAGCCAGTAGCTGCGCTTAAAGATTTCTGTAAAAAACAAGTAGTGTAATAGCTGCTTTCCCTGACTGCCTTCCACCTATGGAGTCTGCAATACCTTATAGAACCTCCCCTGTTGTATAGGTAGGGTTGCCTCCTTTGTTTGTGGCCCTGGTCTTGTGCTTTCAAGGTGAAGCTTTTCTGTCTGGGTCCGGACGTGATCATGCATCCTTCAAGTGCACTGTTGAATATCTGAGGGCACACTCCTAACCAGGTCTACTCAGAAGTAAGTCCTCTTGTGTTCAATAGGAAAGCGTGGTTAGGATTGCAGCCCTATTCTCTTTTCTCTTGTTTCTGATCCTGGCAGATGTTTGATCAGGTGCTTGTCGAATTCTTGCATGTTCGGAATTGCTGAGCAGCTGCTCTGTCCTGACTATTCCCAAACCATCCATGATTTACGTTGGACTCGAGGGGGCTGCTTGACCCAACATCTCCGGTGAACTCAGTACCAATTGGAACTTCTGGGCTGAGAATAAAGCAAGCTTTCTTTTCAGCAATCATGTTTTACAGCTAATGCATACAGGGCCATATGGTACTTACCGTCTCCTTCTATGTCATCTCATGGTGGGTTTCCAGGCCTCTATCACTGATGGGAGGACGATGTGACATCATGTGTTTCATTGGGTATTACGGGGAATGGGGGGGGGCAGAGAAAGATATGTGGGGATAGCATTTTTTGACAGTCGTATTATCTATAACATCTCAGCCCTGAGAGAGGATTTCAGCAACTTGAAATGAGAGGAAGGCAAGAGTGGTGGCAGAAAGTGGATGTTATCCTTGCTCCTTTGCCCAGCCTTCTGGGAGGAGGATGACAAATAAGACTGCAGAGGTCAACTGGGGGGGCTCTCTTCATTAACCAGAGGACATAAATTTTCCTTCCTTCCCAGCCTCTGAGACAGCCTGTCAGCATGTGCTCCCTCCCATGGCCTTTTCTATTCTGAGAATTCTTTCTCCCCCCCCCTCCTAACCGGAACAAATAATCTTCTAGAGAAAGAGCTCCTACAGCAATCTGAACATAGGGTAGTCTCCTCTAAGCCTGGGAGAATGGAAAGGGTCGATGTCAGCTTCCAGCTTCGCTATTTGTTGGATGTACACCTTGCCAACGGCTTCTGAAGACCAATGGTTGGCAACCTTCAGTCTCAAAAGACTATGGTATAAGCCTACAGCACCTGGTATTCCCAGGCGGTCTCCCATCCAAGTACTAACCAGGCCTGACCCTGCTTAGCTTCTGAGATCAGACAAGATCGGGAGATAGTGTTCAGTATAGGCAGATGGTTGGCAACCTTCAGTCTCGAAAGAGTATGGTATAAGCCTACAGCACCCAGTGTTCCCAGGCAGTCTCCCATCCAAGTACTAACCAGGCCTGGCCCTGCTTAGCTTCCGAGATCAGACATGTGCAGGGTAACAGTTGCTGCAGAACTGTATATCTGTAGACCAATACATAGTGATGCTCCTTCCCCACTACTGCAAGGGAACCACTTCGCACCTCCTGTCTGTGTATGAACATCCCCAGGGCTGGCCCATCCACGAGGCCAACTGAAATGGCTTTCTAAGGCAGCACATGGGCAGAGAGTTCCCACCTCTGTCCACCCAATTGCCTCTGCTCCTTCTCCTCCCGCTCTAGTTTGATGAGAAAGAAGGGGAATGAGAAGATGATGTGCGGAGGAGATGAGAGAGGTGGGTTAGCATGTCAGAATGCTGCATTCCAACACTCTCCTCTCCACCTTCCTCTGCTCCGTCTTCCTTTTCCAATCCTGGAAGGGGGAGAAGCAGAATCTGGCACGTCCCCAAGTAAGCATGCGGTGTGCCTCCTTAGGTACTAGGAAGTCTTGGGCTTGCACTGACCACCCAACATCCACAGGCTTCTAATTCTGCCTTCAGTCTGCCCTATAGATTGTGTAGAACCAAAAGTAGCACAGTAGGAGCTGAGCTGTGAAAGAAGGGCTTCCTTGGCTCCAATCTGCCTCAAGTGTGCCCCTCAGCCTCATCTGCAATGGGGGGATCAGCCTCACAGGTCTGTCACAAGGATTCCATCCAGATAAAATCATCTCCTGTTTGGCCCCATTCAGAAAGTGCTACCCAGAACCCCAAATGCTGGTGGAAAACCCAGCAAGGTGAAGCATCTCTATCGCCACCTGCTGGTGCTTTTTCACCCTGCAATGTGCCCCTCACAGAGAAACATCCACGCTGCATTCTACAAATCTGTAGAAAACAGGTATTTTAGGGGGCATTTTTAATGGGGAAAACAGAGCAGGGGAGGGAAAGTTTGCTTCCCCCTTCTTCCAGCGTTGTAGCTCCAAAAGGAGAACTGATGGCAGTGGCCATTAAAAATAAAAACACCCTCCGGAGAGGCAACCACCGGCTGTCTTCTGTCTCATCCAGTTGCACCATTTTCAGAATTCTTCTGCAGTCTGGTTGTAACTACGGAGCTATGGCCCCTCCTTATCATGTCAAAAAATAATGTGCAAATGGAATGAACAAGAGTACTGTGTATCGTCATTGGTCAGGAGGAGCATAGACTGGCTGCATCTCTTTTGCTTACACTTGGTGGTGATCCTGGGTTGTGGCCACATTGTATGTGAAAGAGTCCTTGGTCAAGAGGTAATGAGGTGTGGTTCTATCCAGGGCAGGGGCCACTAGGTTCACTAACCTGCCTAAAACTCTATCCTGTCCTCCATCTAGGAATGAAGCAGTAGTCTTTGTTTGCCCGAGAGGAAATGTGAAGGGAGGGAAGAGTGCTAGAACATTGGAGAGCGGAAGGGGCAGAGACTGGCACATCATCCGGTCAGGGGGTCAACTGTGACTCAGCCTATTCTGGACATTTGGGTTGGGTTGGAGGACAACGATGGTGGATGCATTCATGTGTTTGAAAACTTGGAAAATGGCTGCAAAGAAGGCTGGCTATGGCCTTGCAATGGGTAGCGTAAAGAAGCCGGAAAGATGCTGGTGTGGCAATAATCCAAAAGACACGAATCCTACCCCGAATCCAGGCCCTGGGGATGCTGGAGACATGTGCCACCTCTTTGCCAAATTCAGCTGCTCGAGATAAGGCTCCAACTCTCCCCCTTAGAATGGCGGCAGCTCATTACAGGATGCACAAAAGAAAAATTAAACAGCAGCTGTCCTGCTGGGATCAGCTGGCGCTGTTTCTGCCCCTCTAGCCAGTGGCCTTCTTCTCCTGGGACGTGTGGGATTGTAGATTAAAGCCCACAACAGATAATACTCTCTCCAATAGAAGAGGCGGTGGCGGGGGGGCCGGGGAGGCAAGACGCAGTAAGGAAATCACACAGGCAGAGCCTGGGAAATAATTGTGGAAAAGAGAGGGAGGAAAAAATGTGTGGCTTTAATTCATCCAGTTTCAGGCAAGCATGTTACTTTAGCAAGCTGATAATTATTAGGCAGGGCAAGTCTTTGATCGAGAGCCAGAGCTTTCCGAGGGTTGCTTTGCCTGCCCTCTCTCATGGAAATCTCCCCTCTTCTGGGATATCAAAACAGGCCAGGCCAAGATCTCCATCCACTGAAGGCGAGTGAGAATGTTAGCAGAATGATTACAAGGGGAAAAAACCGCACCTCCTGGGAGAACCGCTGGGTTGACCACATGAAGGAGCCTTCGAGACAGGCAGAGGGAGGGCCTTTCCCAGCCCTGTCCCCCAGGGATTCTTTGGGGACCAGATCCAGAACCTTATACCATTTTATACCCATATGTTTTCCCCTTTGTGGCCAATAGCAGATTTGGGGGACAGGGCTCGACCAAGGCCAATGTCCCTCCGTCCCTCCCCCGAGCTTGATGACAGCCTAAAGGGTCTTGCCAGGGGGAAAACGTGTTAGATTTTTGCACCCTTGATCAAAGCACATGCAAATGCCATTTCATATATTTAGGCTTACTCACAAGTATGGGGCTTAAGGGAAATTCCAGACTGTCTGCTCTCTTGGGCATGATGCCTTTTGCAGGGTACCCAGCTGGGCATGGTCAAGCAATGCTGTTATGACAAAATATTCGGACAATTGAGTTGCTCAAAGCCAGGCAGAATTGTGCCACAAAACCGGCGGAGGGAGGAAGGTTCAACTTTGAGCTGAAAAAGAGAAAGGGTGTCTAAAAAACCCGAACACGTTCACATGTGAACCTTCTGGCTGTGCTTGGCAGCTCAGTGGCTGATGAGGCAACTGGATGTCAAATGCACTGACACTCTCAGTTCCAACAGCCATTTTTGCGTTTCTCAAAATCGTCACCGCTCAATCAAGACTACTGTTGCGGGAATACAAGAGAGGACCCGCAGCTTCTCTAGAAGGGAAAGATAACAACAGAACTCACTGAGGGGGACTTAAAGGGACCAAGATGAGGACCAGTCAATGAGCATGGCCTCAAAGAATCTGATACAGGGACCTTGCTGAAGCTAAGCTGGCGTGAGTCTGGTTAGTGCGTAGATGGGAAGATGTCCAGGAAGACCACGTGTTTTAAAAGGCACATAAAATATACATTAAAAAATAGTATTCTGTCTTCAGTTTCACCATGAAGAAAGTCATGGCTAGAAATGTAATAAACAGGAGCAGCATAAGACCTGGTGACTTGCTGCAGCAACTGCTGGTATTTGGGTAGTGCTGGGAACCACTCAGGTTGAGAGTCCTGGTGACAGAGTCAGACTATAACTGGGTTGGTATGTGCTACTCCAGTAGGGTCTTTGGAAAATGGGAGCATTCTGCTTTCAAGCAGGGGGCTTCATCCAAGGCTCTGGAACGCCTTTTCCAGGCCCAGTGCATCACCAGTGTTGTCAAGGGCAAGCCTTTGGCCAGGTGGGCCGTCAGCCAGGGTCAACCAAAGATCCAGTTGATGCGACAGAAAGAGTATGTTCATTATGTATGTTGTGCACAGATCTGTTGTGCTTGTTTTCCGTTTAGTAAGTTATGTTTCTGGCCTCTGTTTGGCATTGCCAATTACTTCTCCTGCTCTACCACCTCTGGTTTCAAAGAGATAGAAGAGCAAACGAACCGCTTGCCGGCCCGACGTTTCTGTGACTCATGACGAGAGTTTGCTTGTTGGCCCACAGATCTCAGAGGTTTATTTGGTGGAGACATGCGGCATTAATAGCCATAGCCACTTATTTGGGAAGAAAGGCCTTTCCCAAGCCAGCTGGATATCTGTGTTAGACAAACAGAAAAGCTCATGAGATCAGCTGGTTTTTTGCAACCAACTTACCAGATGCTTTAAGTGGTTTGACTCAGATCCAGACATAAAGCAACAGAAGCGAGTTCCGGAAGGGGAGAATAAAGAGGCAGCTTTCTCGTTCAGTGGACCATAACAGACCGATTTAATCTCTCCTGATTTTAACGACAAAGCAGATTAAATCATTGTGACACCGCAATAGATTTTCAAAATTATTAAGCACAAAAACTGGCCTGGGACCAAGAGAAAGTCACTTGCTATTTTCCAAGGCTTGGCTTTGCCCTCCAGTACAGAATCCCATCATACTTCCTTATATTGTCAGATTGCTATGGAAAGTATGTCGCTTTCGAGCTGCATTATGGCCCTTTCACCATCTGAGAGTTTCTGGAGTGGTACCCAGAAAAGGGAGGAAGGGTTTTTTGATGCATTTTTGAGCAATGTACACAAAGAGGACAAAGGGGTGATGATACATCTAGGCTGATGTCTCTGTAAGGTGGTTGGAATAAGAAGGAAAACCTTAGAAGCCACAAGCAGGATCTTTTGTGAAATGTATTTCCTTCTGACAATAGCACGTGACACTGATAACCAGAGGCAAGGGCTTTAAAAATCGCTTCGGTTTGAAAATGGTGGCCTAACAGAGAAGAGAGCAGTTTCTCAAACAGTTAAGCCTGTCTCCCTTCTGACAAAATACAAAACTTCTAAACAAAATTAAAAAAAAAAATAAAGTTTTTTTAGTTTCTCAAACAGTTAAGCCTCAAACAGTTTCTCAAACAGTTAAGCCTGTCTCCCTTCTGACAAAATACAAAACTTCTAAACAAAATTAAAAAAAAAAATAAAGTTTTTTAAACAAAGGCAGTGAATATACATCAGGGTCTACTCCCCCCAGGGGCCAAGATCTGTAACAAGGGATTAGAATGAGAAAAGTTGGGATTTCTTTCTAGGCAATATTTTTCTAAGTATCAAAATTCTGCAACCTGACTACGTTATGCAACACAAGCAATTTTCATAATTTAAAGTCTGCTTTAAAAGAAACTGTATGGCATAATGTAGGCTGGCTTTGATAGTTGTGGGCAAGGATGAGGAGCACCAGATCCCTGCCTCTATTAAAAAAAATATCAAACCTGAGAAGCCTGCAGGTAAGCTGATACTGGAAATCTTATTCAATTGGCTCTGTGACCTCCGAGCTTCCTGCAGGTATTGGTACCCACCCACTTCCCATCCTATCCTGAAGAATCCACAGGGGCTAGAAACTTGAGTTTTGCAGACTACAAAAAGCCAAGCTTCTCAGAAAGTTGGATTCTGCGGCAGGATATCACTTTCTTTCGGTGCCCCTACTGAAAGTGCAGCATATATAAAAGCCTTTCTAAGCGGTACTGCAGGGTGTTGTATTGAACTTTGGCCCCCTGAGGCTTTCAGGCAAACAACTTAAGATTCAGGACTGCATTCATTGCAAGCACAAGAAGAAAGAACAGCTCCTGGTGGAGAGAATTAACGGAATCTATAGAAAAGGAGAAACTCGGGATGGAAACACATAACTACCTCCCCTTCCTGTATCATTGCCCTTTGTTGTCCTCTTGGCTAAACAACTGCTACAAGTGTACAGTTTGGTAAACGCTGTTTCCAAGGTGCCAATGGCCAGGGAAACAGCCACTCCATTTGGCACGTTCCTTCCAGTCTGGCTTGGTTGCTTCCAATCAGTCCTGCTTCTGCACTTTGTGCTTCCAAGGGTAGATGAGCTCCCCGACGAATAGCTTCTTGCACAGGGAGCCCCAGGAATCCTTGGGGTAGCAGCTGTATGTTGGGAGCCTGTATGTCTGCACCACGCTGCTGTAGGTAAGAGGGTTTATCTAGGAGGAGAGAGAGGTACAATAGCCGTGGCATGCTCAGAGATGAATGGGGAGGAAGGCTCCTTCACTGCAGAGACGTAGCCCCTCTTGGAACCTCTCCAATGACAGGAACTTAAATGAAAGCACTGCCTAGCAGTTAGATTCCTTTCACACTCTCAGAGAAAGAAGCACAGTCCTCTAACATGCGACCGCAACTGATGCGTTATATATACATCTTTTAAAGGGTTTGCAAGTAGACGAGGAGGCTGGGATTCTTGGGATATAAAGCCACTAGAAAACAGCCAAAAGATACACTGTTTGGAAAAACAGCCCAAAGATCTTTTACATTCTTATAGAGGCTCCGCAGAGTATCGTTCACTGCAGGTCCGACCCCCCAACAGATCTTGATTTGGCCCTGATCCAGCAAACCACTTAACCACAAGCTTAGCTCAGCATCCAGGGAGACTGACCCCTATTCCTATGCCGACTGGACAGCATCCAACAGTGCAGCTGATACTTTTTCATGAACTAAATGCTTTGGGGAAGCAAGCCATAAAGTTTTCACAGAAAAATGAGTAAGCATCCTGTGCAACTCCGTGGCTTGCCGATTGAAAGCTGGCTAGCAGGGCCCAGAGATATGCGACCCAGTACAGGACAGCCTCAAACGTGCAGGAGAGTGGTGACAGAGAACTAATGAGATTAGTCTCATTATAGCATACTCTGCTTCTCTGACTGAAACTGTCTGTTGTACAGAAGGCACAACGGATGATTGGCACCAACACAATAGTAACAGGAAATGGATTCCGGCTCACCTCTTTAGGTCCATTGGTGAAAAAAAACATGATTTCATTATGGCAGTAACAATGTCTTTTAATGCAACTTCTTCAAAGCTCAGGATTGTAGGCGCTGCATACTGCATTTCACTAACAGACCTCCCTTCCCTCTTTTGGCAACCCATTCCAAAAATGGGCTTTTCCTCCAACTCCAGCTAACCTCCTTCACTGGCATTTAGCCATGGAAATAATTGCAGAAGCAACTTTTCAACCGGGAACTTCTTGGTTCACAGCTCAGACTCTTATTCCCAACTATGCCAAGAGGTGCCACCTGGTGCCCGAGGTGGTGTGCCAAATGCTGCCCTCCCCCCACTCACCTGGTGATGCACAAGTCTCTGCTCCTCCTGCACTCTGGATTGGCAAAGAAAAGGGGGGTAGAGTAGAAGAGGAAGTGTGGGAGAGAAGAGGGTGATGGACCAGAGTGTCTTCAACAGAACAGAAGAGTGTTATTCTAGCCTCTCTTCCATACGTCCTCTTCTATTCCATTCTTCCTCTTCTTGTTCTGATCCAAGGGGGAGAAGGAGGTGCAGTGGAGCCAGGTGGATGTGGGCACCCCCAACAATTGACTACCTGAGGCAACTGCCTCAGTTGGCCTCACAAGTAGACCAGCCCTGCACAATGCTATTCCAGCTAGCAAGCCTAGCCCAATCCTGCAAACTTGCACAGCACAAATTCTTCTCTTTAAATGCTTAGAAAACAAAAGGTCTCTTATTCTCTCACACACAAATGCGACTAAAAGTGTCTCATAGTGAACTGAAGAGTCCATGTATTGTAACACAGCTTTTGGGGACTGTGAACCACTTCTATCAGACACATCCAAGAAAGTGGATTCTTGTCTATGAAGCTGAAATAAATGGGTTGCTCTTCAAGGGGCTATAAAACCCCTAAGAACACAGGGAAAGCCCTGCTGGATCAGGCCACTGATTAATATGTAGTCACGGCTGCTAGCCTCCAATCGCAAGAGGGTGGGCATGGATTGGAGAGCCTCCCTCTCATATAACATGCTGGCTCAGTGGTACCAATCGCAGCAAGAAAGGCATCAAATACAGACCTCCTCTGAACTATTCCACTGAATGATTCCACTGAAAGGCTCTTGCCCTAACAGTTTGCTCAGGGGTGGAGTTTTTCTAACACTGCAACAATCAGAAGAGATTGGCGCTGAGCCGTGTGTGAATTTACCTGCATTAAGAGTCGAAGAGGTTTTCCTGCCTCCTGTTCAAGGACTCTGAACTTCACACCAGCTGAAAAATACACAAGCGAAAGCACATGATGGACGGATGTATAATCAGTCCTGGCTCATCACTTCAGTGAGCCAACAGGGATTCTCTCAAAGGGGGAGGGGGAAATCAGGTTTCCTGCAACAGAAGCCAAACAGACACAATCCTTTGCACATTTACCTGGGAGTAAGCTCCACTGAACAAAACTGAACTTACTTCCAAGTAAACGTGCATGGAAAGTGCTGAAATTGACAACTGGAAATGGAAGCATCCTTAGTTCGAATGTTGTCTCCAACCCTGAACTCACTAAGAAGCCTGAGGCCTGCCACTCCCCCTTGGTCTCCACCAGCTGTGATATGGGGATGAAGAATATTTGCTTGTGGTAAAGACTACATCAAGAAAATACATGGAAAGCTATATGTGCACTCAAAACGGTGATGCCTATGAGTAAACAACATAAGAACATAAGAACAGCCCCACTGGATCAGGCCATAGGCCCATCTAGTCCAGCTTCCTGTATCTCACAGCGGCCCACCAAATGCCCCAGGGAGCACACCAGATAACAAGAGACCTGCAAGGCTTCCTGGGAATTGTAGTTAAGAACATAAGAACATCCCCGCTGGATCAGGCCACAGGCCCATCTAGTCCAGCTTCCTGTATCTCACAGCAGCCCACCAAATGCCCCAGGGAGCACACCAGATAACAAGAGACCTCATCCTGGTGCCCTCCCTTGCGTCTGGCATTCTGACATAGCCCAACGACGCTGACTTGTTAGCGTAAGTGGCCTTAAGGCAGTTCTGTGGCAAAATACAGGGTTGAAATTCTATAAACAAAACTTGGAAGAACTTATCTACATCATTTGATGAGGGGGCTAGCCCTCTAAGGAACTGGTTCTCTTGAGATTTCCAGTTTTTCCATAAGAAGCAGATGGGTGAAAACTGAGAAGAGCAGGACAAGCAAATAACCTTTAGCCATTTTAATCTCGAAAGCCAGAGGCTTGATTACAATGCTGGATCAGCCCCAAGTGGCACAGGACTGTATGGCGAGAAGCAAGGCTGATTTTAAAAGCTCCAGGGCAGAATGAAGCCCTTGATTTAAACATCAGAAAGAACTGTCTGTAGTGCAGACATTGGATACGACCAACTTCGCCATCACTGCCTATATCCTTCATTTTAATTTTCACCCGTTTGTTTCTTGCTAGAAAACCAGAAGCGCCTCGAGACCCAGGAAGGGCTGGCTCCGCAGTGTATATGGATTGGAAAGATCTATATGGGACACAAAGTGAGGGGGATTGAATTCTGGGCTGTTCTACTTCAGATGGGGGGAGTTGTTGTGCTTTTTTATTATTTAAAAAACACCTCAATACTTGTAGTGAAACGAACACATTGGAGGAAAGGTTTAGCAGAGACCTCTGCCCGGGGTGCTGGTTTATCACATGCAGGAGTGTTAAAAATAATGACTCCCCAGGTGGAAGTGGACTACGGTGGAAATTCCCCAGGTGGAATAATGACTCTGAAGGTGGAAGTGGAACAGTGCAGAATTCAACCACCTCATTTTGCATCATGTGTGGATTTGTTCCATTCTACATCAGTTAAGGAGCCAGTCCTTTCCCAGCCTCAAGAGGTTCCTCGTTTCCTAGTAAGGATCAGATGGGTAAAAAATCATTGTGTGTAATGTGCCGACTGGGGTTCAAGGCCACCTGAAATCTTCAACATCTTCACTCTCCAACATCTCTCAGGATACAGACTGAATGAGTTCTGAATACTTTCGAGATCCACTCTTGGAGGTTCTTCCCCTCTTTTCCTCACAGTTCCGCTATATACGGTTACTGGCTTCATCGGTTTACTAAACGCCGACTCAGGATATAATGTCCGTTACATTGTCTGTGTTTTAAAGTTTATTAATATTCTTCTCATTGAGACGGGTAGCCTTTTATCGTATTTCGTATTGATCTGTTTACCCTGGCTGCCTTTTATGTGACCTGCTAGAACTATTAATAAATAAAGTGGGGGGGTTAGGGTGGGGTGGGGAGGAGAATAACAGCATAACCCAGTGGGGTTCTCAAACGTTTAGCACCAGGACCCACTGTTTAGAATAAAAATCTGTCAGGACCCACCAGAAGTAATATAATGACCGGAAGTGACATCACCAAGCAGGGAAATTTGTAGCAATCCTAGGATGCAATCCTACCCACACTTACCCAGGAGTAAGTCCCATTTACTATCATCGTTAAAAGCATACACAGAGTAGCCTGTTAAAAGTACAGATCTGTAAGATTTCCAAATGCAGTCACGTATCATGGTAGCATCAAGTCTAATATATTAAAAATAAAATGTTGAAATGAATGGGGACCCACCTGAAACTGGCTCGTGACCCACCTAGTGCAGCTTGCCCGCAGGCAAGACTTTCAACCCCTGTCCCCACTAATGTGTTACTTTCAGGCTGTTGCCACGGCAACAACTTACATGCAAGTCTGTAGGATCGGCAGAGTCGAAGGAGAATGGAGTAAAAGGGCAGAGAGTTGATGAGGTCCACCAGCAGATGAATCAAGCCTTGCACCACCACCACCAGCAGACGGAGCTAGAAAGAAACCATTAGAGCCATGAAAGTAACACTCATTGGTCAGTTACATTACACTTAGTATAACCAAGCAGAGGTGTGACATACAGTGTTTTTTTCTTTTCGCAAACAGAGGCAGCAACAATGGTGCTTCTCAGCAACTGTTACCCTGCAGATGCCTGATCTCGTCTGCTCTCAGAAGCTAAGCAGGGTCAGGCCTGGTTAGTACTTGGATGGGAGACCGCCTGGGAATACCGGGTGCTGTAGGGTTATACCATAGTCTTTCCATGCCGGATCTCGTCTGATCTCAGAAGCGAAGCAGGGTCAGGCCTGGTTAGTACTTGGATAGGAGACCGCCTGGGAATACCGGGTGCTGTAGGCTTATACCATAGTCTTTCCATGCCGGATCTCGTCTGATCTCGGAAGCTAAGCAGGGTCAGGCCTGGTTAGTACTTGGATGGGAGACCACCTGGGAATACCGGGTGCTGTAGGCTTATACCATACTCTCTCGAGACTGAAGGTTGCCAACCATGGAGGGGTGGGCAGTACCGACCAACTGACCTGTTGTTTTGGAACCATCATATGAACATAGGAAGCAACTCACCCAGGTCACTGTCTGCCTACACTAACTGGCAGTGGCCCTTCCAGGGTTTCAGAAGGAGTTCTTACCCAGCCAAGCCTGGAGGTGCTGCCTGGGATTTTCTGCATGCAAAGTTGGTTCCCCCCCCCCCCCACTGAGCTATGACACCCTCCTAGTTTTTGTTATGCAACTCACTCATTTATGGGGTTTTCAACAGACTGCTACTGCCCTCTTGGCTTTTCTGTAACAGACTCATTAAGGTGTTTGTATTTTGCTTTTCAATGTACAAAAACATTCCCCGTGCGGCTTTCACATCGTAACAATATCTCAGCACACAAGCTAAAATAATACAGCATGAAGCAATCATCGCTGTTCAGTAAAGAGTCTGGGACTGGAAAAACAGAACTGTTTCAACCTGCTGCTGAAAGCTAAGCAAAATAGGTGAACTTGGATGGGTATTCCAAAATTAAGCTGTCACTGCAGTAAAGGCCCCACCTCTGCGCCACATCCAAGCTCACTTCCAAAAGGATGGGGCACCCAGAAAAGGGCTCACCCTCTGGGCAGGCTGGTATGGGAGCAGGCAATACAAAGAACCAAGGCTGTATTTCATGTTATATTGTTTGTCAGAGGGGTGGCTGAGAAGTTCTTGCCCTTAGTCAAAACCCAGTTCCCTTCCATCCAAAGTGACTTTAGGCTCTGGCTTAGATGGGATTTAAAAGAGGACTGGACATATACACGGAAGACCAGTCTTGCAATGGCTACAGGCCATGATGGCTTTATGCTACCTCCAGGTTCAGAGGCAGTGGTCCTCTGGATACCAGATACAGGGGAGCAATGCTAGGCAGAGAGAGTGAGATGTGTTCAGCTCCTGCTTGTGAGTTTCCCAGAGGCAACTGGTGAGACACTATGCGAAACAGGATGCTGGACTAGACGAGCCTTGGGCCTAATCCAGCATGGCTTTTCTTATGCTCTTCAACAACAGCAGAACCAACCCAGAATGGCAAACTTACCAGGGTGAAAACTAAATAGTACAGCGCAGTTGTGGGCAGCAGAAACAGGAGAATGGTAAACAACAGAGTGCCGATAAATAGCTGGAAGGGAGGGGAAAAAAAGACAGTAATATTAGGATTGACTGAGAAGAAAATGCTGAGTGCCACAGAAGTACAAAGCTGCAAGAGCCTCAGATTCCAACAGTGTTGGGAACAGTCTTTATGCTTCTGATTATACTAGGTTGAGACACGGGCTACTGAGTAGCAGTAGCTCTAGCAACACAGAGGGGGCTAGGAAGTCGTGGGTAAGCAGGGGGACAGACTACTGTAACTGATCATTAGCACAATCCATCTCTGTAATTGTGCTGGGGCTTAACATGTCACATGGTCAGGGTGTAAAGACAGGAGCGGCTTTGAAATTCAGGGAGCTGCCAGATCTACATCGAGGCAGGGGAGCAATTTTAATTCTTTGCCAAGGAAGGTCGGAGGTCTCTGGTTTGGGCCAGATTATCATCAGTACAAACCCATGCGATGCAACAACCAACAAATAAATGGAGCAGATGCCAAAGTGGATCCTTTATCTTCACTGGTTTTTCTGCTCTGCCTCTAGACTGGTGCTGGTGAAAAGGATCTAAAGAATCGTCTGCCGAGTGCCAGACTTGAACTCTTTGCCAGGAACGAATAAAGAGCTTTCGTTATGGACATATGTTAAGCTGCCTTCTACCAAGTCAGCACACTGGTCCATCCAGGTCAGTTTTGCCAACACTGACTGGCAGAGGCTCTCCCAAGGCTTCAGACAGAAGTCCTCTCTGCTCTGCCTGGAGATGTGAGGGACTGAACCCGAGACCTTCTGCATTCAAAGAGATGCTCCACTAATGAGCTACAGTCCTTCCTCTTGCCTATGCCAAGCGATCTGTTGTCTTCTTTATCCTCTAAGTTATCTTTATAAAGTCCTTTGCTGGCCCAACTGAGACAAAAAGGAGGAGTACTGCTGGCACTTTGGCATGAACGGGCATCGCCAGGACTGGCCCAAGGTCTTCTAACACCTGAGGCGGCATGCCAAATGCTGCTTTCCTTACCAGGTGATGCGCCAGCCTCTGCTCTCTCGTGCTCTGGATCGGAAGTGTGGTGGGATAGAGCTTCTGATGCTCTAGCCCAGTGCTCACCAAACCACAGTTCGTGGGCTGGATCCAGCGCAGCGCTGCATCCCTCCCCTGTGTGAGCAGTGCTTATCATTCCGCTGTGCTGCTCACGTGAAGCCCCCCCCCGTGCGGTAACGCAACACTCTAGGCAGTTGCATCTGCCTGGAAATGCAGGCGCACAGCCTGCAAGGGCAGTGGGTTACAGATGTGACTGACTAAACTGTATACTTATCCCAGGCAGCATGGTGGAACAGTAAGAGCGGGTCTGAATGGCAACCCCTTTTCTCGTGCACAGAGGTTGCGAGTTTGGCGATCGCTGCTCTAGCCTACCATCCTCCTCTCCTCCACACTTCCTCTTCTGCTCCATTTCCTTCTTTCTCTTCCAACTCAGGGAGTAAGAAGAGGAGCAGTGGAGACAAGCGGGCAAACGAAGGAGGGTGTCCCCTGCCAATCTGCTGCCTAAGGTGACCATCTTAGTTGGCCTCATGGATGTCTCTTTCCAGGGTCTCACTGACCTGATACCTGCTTTTCCTTCAGGCTTTCAAATGTCTGATGAGCCTCGTGACAAATTTTAGTGAGAGGCACTTTTAAAAGTGCCACTTTTAAAAAGGCACTTTTAAAAGCCGTCACAGAGAGCAGTTCTGTACAAATCAGAGACAACAGCAGAAGCCGGAGAGAAAAAAACCAACGTCCTGCGAAAATCGAACGTCCTGCGATTTCCAACTCTGGGCAGACAAGAGGCACAAGCATGGAACGGTAAGGAAGTTTCTCAAGGGGCAGCTCTGCTTCGCTTTAGAAACTGAGAAACACAACATTTATGCCGGATATGCTGTGACACTGACATTTTCTAAGAAGGTAAGGTTGTTTTTTTTTTTAAAAACACACACACAACGCAACGGCCATCAAACATTTTCCACATCCTGATGGGAACATGCAGGCCTGGCTCCATCCGATGCGAATTAAATAGGGCCTTTTAATAGCAACACAACGCAGCAGGTAACTATGGCAACGCTGTTGGGTATTGTTGTAATTATTTAATGTCTCTTACTCAGATGGCTTTCCTTTCCTTTCCGCCCCCCTCCCCACAACCGCCCATTATCACTTTGGCTCTCTGATTTGAGTGGCTCTGTGCACCTGCCAGAGAGGTCTCTCAGGATTAGGACCCCGCCAGCTATAATTGCTTGAGAGCTGGGCAGAAAATGGGGGTGTTCGGAGTTCAACGCTTAACGGGAAAGGCTGCGCCTGGCCACGTTACAGGCAGAGAGCAAGGCTGGGGCCTGCACGCGCTGGCACCCATGGTGTTCCGAACACGTGACGCTTTCCATCCTGCCGCGTGTGCCAGGCACATGCACAAAGGCGTTAATTACAGCTCTCTCTGTCGATACACCTACAGGTATGTTGCCGGTGAAACACAGCGTGTAACTGGAAAGAATCCCAATTAAGCCCTCTGCAGATACACCTGCAGTGGTGCGGGGAGCCCACACATCCGTGATAGAGCATAGCATTCCTCTCCCCCCGCACTCCCTTAAAACCGCTACCTGGTCCAAGTCATAGGAACAAGAATCCACTCGCTGCCTCAACACGTTCCACTTCTTCCCCCGGAACAAGCGCCAGAGCGAGGACAAGCCGTAGATCTTGAGGCAGTAGAGCCTGGGGCCAGAGGAGACAGGAACAAGAGAGAGCGACCAACTTTTAGTCCCAAGCAACTATCCACACGTTCTTGCTCCGGCAAGGCACTGCTCAGCTGTTTGAAAACAGGGTTCATTTCAACAGCAGATTTACATGCTACGAGTGGGGCACTATGACACATACCTGGGAGGGTAGGATTATTTTTTTTTGAGAGAACCAGGTAACTTTATCCTTGAGGGCCAAGCTACGTGTAGCCACCTTTGTTGCCTAGACACTTGCTGAGACTGCATTCCTCAAAAGCTGACTGCGGGTTCCATAACAAAAAAGGGCCAGGAATTGACACTGGAAGCTCCAGCGTGCTAAGCAAGGCCACTGCTCCACTGAGCTATAAGATCACAAGAAGAGCCCTGCTGGATCAGGCCCAAGGCCCACATAGCCCAGCATCCTTTCCCACATGGGGAAGCCCATAAATAGAAGAGGAAAGCTCTTTTTACCTCTGCAAGTACTATTCAGAGGTGTATTGCCATTGTTCCCAGAGGTAGGGTACAGCCATCATGACTAGCGACCCTCCATGAATCTGTCCAATCCTAAAGTCATCCAAGTCAGTGGTCATCACCACATCTTGAGGCAATGAATCCCTCACGCTAAATTATGCACTGCATGCAATATCACCTCCTTAGGTCCATCCTAAATCTCCCACTAGTTAGGTTCACTGGGTGACCCGTAGTCTTGCAAGAGAGGCAGAAAAACTGCTTGGTATCCACCTTGTCCGCATCATGCATCTTTTTCAAATCACCCCCTAATTGTGTGTTGTCAGCGTTGTCGACACTGACCAGGGACAGCTCTCTAGGGGTTCAGGCAGGATCTTTTCTCATAAGACACAAGGCTGGCCTCTTGGCACCTGAGGTGTGCCGAGTGCTGCCCTCTTTACCTGGTGGTGCACCAGCCTCAGCTCCTTGGACTGGAAAAAAAAAGAGGGGGGATGGAGCAGAAGAGGGAAAGTGGAGGAGAGGAGAGTGGTGGGCTAGAGTGGAAGAGAAATTGTGAAGAGACACAATCTAGCCCACCACTCTCCTCTCCTCCACTCTTCCTCTTCTGCTCCATCCTTCCTCTTTTTCCCCCAGTCCAAGGAGCTGAGGCTGGTGCACCACCAGGTAAAGAGGGCAGCACTCGGCACACCTCAGGAACCCAAGCTATCCTGAGGAACTGTTTGTGTAATCATGTACAAATCCAATCTCCCCCACCCCGAGGATTCCATTTCACAGGCGGAGTCTCTCCCCACTCACACTTTCTGGCATGAAATGCAATGCCCCCTCCTGTCCCACAAGAGGAGCCCTTACCCTGAAGCAGAGCAATGTCATGGGACCTTTATTTCCCTGGGCTGTGTTTTCCTCCAAGCTGTCCCCTCTCTTTGGATACAGGAGACGTGGCAAAAAAACAACAACAACACTGAATATTTCTATTGCAAAACAATATCTGACGTCTTCAGAACAAAACATGATAAACAAAGCCCACACGTGGTGCTATCCCCCCCTTCAGGATTGTGACAGTATAGAGCATGGCGACCTCTGGTGGGTTAGATAAGCACTGCCCTGTAAAATTGGCAGATGCTTCAGCAATGAATTTACCGCATTCAAGGGTAGTTCCTGGGGGTTTAGCTAGCTAAGTTTAAAGTATCCTCTTGGGAGGGACCAATAACTAGATTCAGACACCTTTACTAGGCATTATTAAGCATACAAAAAAAAAAACATACAGAAGTGCACAAACATAACATAGCAAACTACAAATAACACCTATAACCAAACACTTCAGAGAGTAGAGGCACGCTTCAGATTAGTCGCCACGATTTGTGAGATAAATTTAGCTATCTGAGAGACAGTGTCAAAATCAGTGGAGGTTAATAAAAATTGCAATCTAGCAAAATCCTCAGCAAGGGTCTTAAGGTGAAATTGGAGGGCCAGACATTTCCTTCTGGCCTCATTGTGAAGCGGACAATGAAGAAGAAGGTGGTCTAACGTTTCTACAGCCCGCTGAGGGCAGGGACAAATTCTTTCCTGGAAAGGAATGCCATTAAATCTACCCCAAAGAACAGAAGATGGAATAGAATTACAACGGGCCATAGAAAAGGCCCTTCTAATCTTTGGGCATTCCAAAATATAGAGATAATTGGGAATTTCGCCTACTTTAACTGGTAAGTGATAAAATAAAAGTGAACAAGTTTTATTGGCTACAGATAAAATATTGGAGGAGTGAATATCCAGGAGTCTCCTTTTAATGAGTCTGAAAGCCTCGGCTTGGGACAAATGACCAAGTAAGTCAGGCTCAACTCCCAATTGTTTTATTTTTGCACTCCAAAGTTTATCAGAGAAGTAAGGGTCAACAAGGAGGTGATATAAAAGAGTGTTAGGGTCAGAATTATAGAAGACCAATAACTAAGCTTCTTGAATATATTTATTTATCTACTGCGTTTATATTCTGCTCTTCTTGCACCGTATCTCAGTAGTATAGGTATGCCTTGTGTGCAGAAGGTCCCTGTTCAACTCCTGGCAGCATCACCACCTAGGGTTGAGAAAGATCCTTGTCCAGAAACTGGACAGCTGCCACCAGCGAGTTCTGACATACTGAGTTAGATGGACCAGTGGTCAGGCTTAGGGTATAGCAGCCTCCTTTGCAAGGACAACCCCTCTCCGGCTAATTACAAAAAAACCCCCAAACCTATATTGTCACGGAGCTCAGCACAGCTTACATGGGGCTCGCCAGATAGTCCTCCAGGCACTGATCAGATTTGATTAGCTTCGGCAAATGGATGTATCCTGGGCCCTCACACCATGCCCTGGGACCAGTTCCCAGTTCCTTGACCTGGCTCATTTGCAATACAACGTTAATAAGTGAATAGCCTTACGCCACGGTCCCTCAAATTGTGCCTGAGCCAGCAAGACTTGTTAATAACCATTCACATGGCACTTCCAATATAAACTTAAAACAAAAATCTTAGCACTGGAACAGCACTTGAGAGTGTCCAAAGCGCCTTACAGTTGTCGCCTCTGTAACCCTTTCAGAAGTCCTGTGAGGCAGATCACTCTCATTAGATTTCTCCTCGGACTTTATTCAAGGCGGTTTACATAGGCAGGCTACAATTTGAAAGAAGGTTCTATCTTTCAAGAAACCACAACATTCAGATGTTTCTTTCTTGATCTGGTTTCACATTCTGGCCTCCATCCTCCCACGCTCAGAGCAGATGGAATAACTCGGCTCAGTTATTCGGCTCAGGACAATAACCCTTGTCCACACTATGCCTCTTCCAGTCACGATCTGTGGGATCAGATGCTTTATGATCTTTATCTTGCTCTAATCCAGTGGCTTCAAGGTCGCATGGTGCCGGTGGCCTCGAACTGGTGACCTGCGGATGTTATCTTCAGGCAAACGGAGGCTCAACCCTCTAGACCAGACCTCCTGCCCACTTATATGCCCACATTTATATGCCACTTTTCTTTTTCCCCTAAATGAGGCATTCAAGACAGCTGACAACATACAAAGCCCCACAGAAACAGCAACAAAAAAGCCAGGCACGGTGCAATAAATGCAACACAGTATTATTATTTTGAAATTGTCTACTCTGCCCTTATACCCCTGCGGGGGACAGCAGTGGTTTGGAAAAATTATTAAAACATAATAGCAACGATATCAAACAAGAGAGCAAAACAAAAAAAAAAAAATAGGCATAGGAACAGTCTGAATAAATAAGTCTTGACCGTAGGTTTAAAATGCTAGGGACGAAGCCATTTGTGCCTCCCGGGGGAGAGAGTGGTGTAGATGTGATGCTACAGCTACAACAGCAGATCTCAAAATGCCCCAGAGAACAAGCCGGACACTCAGGGTCATTATCCCCTACCTGCAAGTGTCGGGGTGGTGGTGGTGAGAGAGTGGCCCATTGTCTTGGGTGATCTGACAAGTTATGGGTTTAGGTGAAATGTTAGCCAGAGACTTCCTGGTTCGCACCCTTGTCCACACTATGCCTCTTCCAGTCACGATGTGTGGGATCAGATGCTTTATGATCTTTATCTTGCTCTAATCCAGTGGTTCCCAAACTGGTAGGTCGTGGCAGTGCTTCTTTAAGGGGTGGGAAAGGGGGAGACAGCAGTATGATCCCCAAGATCGTGCCACTTCAGGGGATGGAAGGGGGTGTTTGACACTTACCTCCACCAGCACTAGCCTCTGGGGGGTGCGGGGAGCCCTGCAGATACCTCTGCAGGGCTCCCCAAGGCTCCAAGAAGGTAAAAATGATAGGAAACTACTTCTGGTGTCGTGATCGAAAACCGGAAGTGGTTTCCGATTGTTACTTTTATCTTTTTGGAGCCTTGGGGAGTCGTGGAGTTCTCTGTGGGGTTCCCTGTACCCCCCCAAAGGCCAGCACTGACAGAGGCAAGTGTCAAACACTTCCTTCCATTCCCTGCAGTGGCGCAATCCTGGGGATCACATCGCTGCCTTAGCTCTTTCCCCGCAACTACTTACATGGTTCCCAACTCCTCCATCCCATAACAAAATTCAATTTTCCAGGTTCAAAGCCGCAGGCAAGATGGCCTGATCTAGCCCAACAGCCACACAATGAGATACAAGCTCAGGACCAACACAATCTTGTAAGCCACACTGGTCAGCAATGAGTGCTCAAGCCCACCAACCTGGCTCCATAGACGTAGAAGCAATAGATGTGAAAGGTCAGGAGTGCAATGATGTCAGAGAGGATGGACAGGGCCACAGTCAGGCCCAGACAAGCGGACAGGCCGACGTGCCACAGGATCATCTCGATGAATGGAGACATCAGATGGATGTAGCCTGAAGAGGAAAGCAAAGAGGAATGCTGAAAAGAACATCTCCCCTGCCTACTTGTGGAGGCATCTTAAGAACACAGAGAAGAAGCCTTCAGTAGGTCACACATGCTGAGACTTGTGGCAAGTCCAATCTCTGGCATCTCCAGGGATTTGACTGCCAGTCACCAGACAAGAAGGACCAATGTTCTGAGTCAACAGAAAGCTTTTGCACCAGTCTTAGCCATGCTCATTCAGAGGGGTAAACTGTAGTAGACACAAGGCACCCCACTGCAGCCCCAGATGCAAGGAACGATCAACAGTGAAAAGGGTGAAGCGGGATCAGATTAGTTTTGTCAGGAAACAAAACTGCCGAGTTACGTTCAGCTAGAATGCAGAATGTCTTTACAACACAACTGACACAATCAACCACAATTTACAGCTTCTCATTCAACTAGCAGCTGTGTTTCTGGCACACAGTAATCCAAGGTCTTGTACACTGGACAGAAACCAACACGCAGAAATTAACAGGAAGTAACGATACCTGCGATTTTTAGAGTACTTTTTGAATGCTCACATGCACAAGTTCAATAATCCTTACATTATTCTGTAAGGTGAGTCAGTATCACAATAATATTCAACATTTGTATAGTTCTTTCTGAGTATGTTATGTGCTTCAAAGGTACTGCCTTGATGTTGTGCATTATAATTCTCATACAGCAGTTGGGGAAGACTGAGAAAGGGGCTTATCTAAGGGTCTCTAGTGCAGCGCTTCCCAAAGTGTGGGTTGCGAGCCCAAGCACAGTGGGTCACGATCTGGGCCCTCCTGCCTGCCCTTGCACGGGTGGCTCCAAGTAGGAACCATCCAGAAGCCCCATTACTTACTGGAGCCTCTGGAGGTTTCTTCCGGCTTGGTAACCCACTCTACAGACCTCAGAATGGCCCCCAGAAGCCTCCTAAAGACACTTTTGGTTTGCTTTCTAAAACTTCTCATAAGAAGTGGCTTATGGAGACCTTTGAGGGCCATTCTGAGACCTGTAGAGTGTGTTGCCAGGTTGGGAGGCCCCCAGCACCACCAGGAGTGTCACAACCCATCACAGAGGTGGGTCGTGGCACTGCAAAGTTTGGGAACCCCTGACCTAGTGAGTTCATGGCAAAGACCAGATGTGAACCATGGATGTCACAGCTCAGTCTCTGAGGCTGCAATCCCACATGCACTCACCAGGGAATAAGTTGCATCTGGACTGAATACGTCTTACTTCTAAGTGCACATGCCTAGAATTGCACTGCAAGCCACACTAGCTCTTTGTTTTCTCAGTACTGCAACCAGGGCCCTGAAACTGAGAGAGGAATGCTTGCCTAAGGTCATTTAATGAGTTAGTGGTGAGGGTGCACCAGGGATCTGTTTTAACCACTATGTACTGTACTACCTCATGACGAGTACATGGAATCTTCAGAGATTCTTTAATACTTCCCAGAAAACTGAAGCCTTGTTAATGGCCATGGAGAGTGTTGTTTCCTTCTTAAAACAAAGACCTCTAACTCATCACTCATTTGAACAGTTCTGCTCTTTTTTATTCGGGACATTCTGGAATTAGCAGACGGCCTCAAACTCTGGCTCTCCTGGGTTTTCAAGGTAGGGGAGCACAAGAAGTTCCTAAGCGATCGACACCGACAATCTCAAGGATGGATCCCGCATTGCAAAATACAGGCAAAAACAGGAGAGGACTTTTGCAAATGGTCACTGCCCTTTCTAGGAGGCAGATCACCAACGCTGTCCAAAAATCACACCCGTCCTCTGCGCAACTCATTTCCTGCACTCAAAAAAGGCTGAGTACCTCACCACACTTTGCATAGTTTCCAGAATAAATCAGGCTTGGACTTTATATTGGGCGGCCACATTTTAATTTTTGTTACGGGCAAAACTGCAGGAAATTCCTTTTTTATCAGACCTCAACTGACATTTGGTAGGGTCTCTGGGCGCCCAAAGAAATATGTTTTGGGGCCTGGATCCAACGCATGGGCTGGCAGCCAGCTGGCTACTGATTTCAGTGACATCAAGCCTTACAAATCCTGCATGGTCTTGGTCTACACGTTGATTCACCATACTTGGAAAATATTAGCACGCTAATGGTTATTTGACATGCCACAACATATGGCCTGGAGGATTCTGACTATGAAATATGCTTGCCTGTGGGTTGTTTTTTTAAAATCCTTGCTCTTACTGCAGAGGGATGGGTGGTCTTTGATTTTTTTTGCAGAGCTATGGGAAACCCAATACATTCAACTAGCCCCATGGTTGAGGCTGTAAATGTGGTTATCTTCCAGGGTTTGTTTTTTTTTGTAGTAGTAGTAGTAGTCAGCCTCCCCAAGACATGGGGGGGGGGGGGTTTGGACCCGCACATTCAAGCCTCCCCAAGGTTGGGAACAAATTATAGGCAGCTTGGCCAATGGAATTGCTAGGTTGGGTTAATCCCAAAAAGGTGTCACAAGGTGAGACCTGATAGTGAGGGTCACAAGACAGCTAAGCCTTGAAAAATGGGAACTAAAAATGAACCCTGGTCCTGTACCCCACAGTAGAACGGTGGAGTCCAGTGGCAGCCTAAAAATAGGTTGGCTACCTTCAGTCTCGAAAGACTATGGTATAAGCCTACAGCACCCGGTATTCCCAGGTGGTCTCCCATCCAAGTACTAACCAGGCCTGACCCTGCTTAGCTTCTGAGATCAGATGAGATCAGGCATCTGCAGGGTAACAGTTGCTAAAATGCCCTGAGATTAAGCTTTGCTACCCGTCCACTTGAGGAAGATGCAACAGGCTGGGGAAAACAGGGTCATTTTGGGCAAACTGGCAACTTTCCCCATTGCTCATTTTATTTATTAATGCGCATCCCTGCCTTTCTGCACAGACATGCACTCAAGGCAAGCTTACATCAAAACAAAAATGACAATACACTAATAAAAACTGACAGCATGAGCACAGCCCTGCCACAGATTCCAGCAAGGCTGCTTCATTTAAAGATCCAGAAACCTCACCGAAACAGTGTCACTCACACCGCCCTTCTAGAGGTGGGCAGTGAAAGGACCAAGCATGTCTCCCCAAGGGGGCCACTTCTCCATTTGGGTGCCATAGCTCATCTTTCATGGGATCACAAAGGAGAGCATTTGTAGAAGAAGGATGGGCAGAAGGTTGCTCACCATGAAAGGGTCATTTTTCTCCAGACATGGGGACAGGAAAACTTACAGGGGGGACTCAAGGCTAAATGCCTTGCCTCATGCAGTTATGTGGAATTAGAAAAGAAAGGAACATATCTGTGAAAATAGGAGGGTTTTTTTAATGTTTCTCATTATAAACATTTTCTTCCAACTACTGTAGCACACACAAGCCACATAAAGTCCCTGGAACTAGGGCTGGCCCATTCATCAGGCCAACTGAAATGGTTGCTTCAGGAACCAGACTGGTGGGGGGCACTGACCTCTATCTCCCACTTGTGTCTATTGCTCCACGTCCTTTGCTCTGCCTGGGATAGACAACATATAAAATCAGAACTGGCAGAGGATTTTTGATGCTTACATGTTCCTAGGAACAGTCAGATCAGGGTCGCAGACTGCTGAACCTGAATCCAGAGCTGGAGAACTTGTTCGTTGAATTAGATATCCAAAATAGCCTAAGGCTGGAACAGAAGGCAGCAGAGGAAGACCAGGCTCCCAGCATTTACAGCAGGACTTGGCCAACCCGGAGGCTTCAGACTGTCTGCTAATCAAAGTGCAGATGCAGCAGTTTCATTTCCTTCAGGGCCTGTTTAGAGTCCCCAAGGTGGAAGCACGCACAGCCCCTGCTGGTGACTAAACCGTGCCCCAGCTGCAAGCCAAAGGTTTCTGGTGCAAGCTCCAGAGCCCCAGAAAAGACCCTCTAGGGTGGCTCATCACCCAAATGACTGCTGCCGAGGCTTCCTGAGTTCAGAGGCTAAAAGCAAAAACTGCTGAGAATCCTTCCTGGTTCCGGGAAACGCCCCAAACTTCCAAGGGACGAGTCTTTCAAAAAAAACCATCAAATGGAGATTATTGTGTAGTGGTAAATCGACTGAGCTAAGAATTGGGACTTCCCTGGTTTGAACCTTGCCTTTGCCACACATTCACTCAGTGGGCCCAATCCTATCCAACCTTCCAGTGCCAATGCAACTGAAACGCAGCCCTGAGGAATAAACGTTTCCTGTCCTTGAGGAGGCCTCCATGATCGCCCCTCCACCACAGGATGCCGGGCATACTCCGTTGGCGTGGCTGTATTGGCACTGGAAAGTTGAATACGATTGGGCCCTTATAAGGTTGTTGTAAGGACTCCATTGATAATGCACGTGAAGCACTTTGCACACTCAAAGTACTCTACAACTACTACCGTATTTTTCGCTCCATAAGACGCACTTCCCCTCCCCCCCAAAAAAGTGGGGGGAAAGTGTGTGCGTCTTATGGAGCGAATACTGGGGGCAAGGTCCTCATTTGCACAGGCGCCACAGGGGGAGGGCAGGCGGAGAACAAAGGGGGCAAGGTCCTCATTTGCGCAGGCGCCACAGGAGGAGGTCAGGTTTACTTTAAAAGTAAGTTTTCCTCCTCTAAAAACTAGGTGCGTCTTATGGAGCGAAAAATACGGTAAGTACTTTTGTTAATTATACAGGCATGCCCCCTTAACCGTGGATACAGGCAAACACCCGTCCCTGTGGTCCGGGGGGGGGGGCCGCCCACCTGGAGGTGAGACTGTGCTCGGCAGAGGTGAAAGATGTCTATCCCCAGCCTCTGATTGAGCTACAGAGCTGAAAACACGTGACTTCTGGTTTCACAGAGAGACCAGAAGTGACATGTTTTCAGCTCTCTAGCTCAGTCAGCCCAGCAGAGCCCAGGGACGGACATCCTCGGCCCCCGCTGAGCTCAGACTCCCCTCGCCTCCGCAGAGGGCATGCATGGGGGCCCTGGACCCGATCCATGGATACAGGATCCGCGGATATGGGGGGGCCTCCCTGAAATAAGGTTTAACATCAACACTGCAGGTCTCAATCAAGAAAATGGCTTTTAACATTTTGTTACAAAATTGATTAGCACTGGGAGGGGTCTGTTTCACCAACCGCGGATTGTCACCATCCTTGTTTTGCCTACTTTCAAGCTTGTTTTAAAGTTTAAGATTAGCTTAAGACAAATTAGCTTAGCTTAGACAAATTAAGACAAATTAAGATTAGTATAAGGAAATGTAAGATTACATGTAAGAATACATTTCCTCTTGCATTTGAACTTCGCGAACAAACCTGTGTGCGAATTTGTGTACACAGGTACATGTGTTTTAGGAGGATTTTACTTCATGCATCTGATAAAATGGGCTCCAGCTTAGAAGAGCTTATGCTAATGTTCATTTGTTAGTCTTTAAAGTGTCACAAGAGTCTGCCTGCTGTTTATGCTCCTACAGTCTAACATGCCTAGCCCTTTGAAAACAAGGGCACTTACTGATCCATAGGTGGATGTGGTAAAGGAAGAACCGGCCCAACACTTGATCCAAAGCTCTGTTCATTTTTAAACCAGCTGGCACGCCCATCAACCATTGCAGAAGGTCCTGGAGCTGCTGGGCAACATGCTGCCATAAAGAAAGCAAAAACGTGTGGGTTAGCAGAAAGCACTGTGCATGCAAAGATCTCCCCACAAAACGACTAAGGTCAGCGGAAAGGTCTTGTCACTCTTCCCATGTGGAAGGAAAAACGGTTTCATGCTTGCAATGGAAACGTCAGTCGTGTTTGGACTGCCCAGTGATCTTTGGCTGAAGTGGGCTTTATTTTTCCAGGCAGGGAAGAAAAGGATTGCTTGATCAAAAAATATAAATGAAGTTTGGCCAGAAACTGGGGATAAACTGGTGATTCAGCAATAACTCAACAGGACAGAAGAGCAGGTAGTCTTCAGAAAAGGATGCCATAGTGATGAGTTTTAACTCTTTGTGAATAGGGTTAAGCTTCAGTTCCAGGTCTGTGGTTCTAAGCCTGCGTAACTCTTTGGAGGCTTACTTTGCCCACCTCTGATCTCGACTGTAAGCCCCCTTGAGACAGAAACCTGTCCTCTTGTTCTGTGCAATACACTGTGTACACAGAAGGCAAACAAATAATACACTGAAGACAAGATGCACCCACTTCCAACTAGGAGACTGAACTTCAACAGACGTGGGAGAGGGGAGTTTAAACTATGAAGGATGGAAAATTAGCAATGCTTACCAACAACATACTAATGAACAGGGCCGGCCCAAGGACTCCTGGCCCTGAGGCAGCATGCTACATGCTGCCCGCTTTATCTGGTGGACTGCCAGCATCAGCTTCTCCCACTCGGTAGAGTGGACAGAGACAGAGGACAGAGCTGAAGTACAGAAAAGAGGAGAGATGCTCTAGGCCACCACTCTCCTCTCCTCCACACTGCCTCCATCTCTCTTTTCCTCTTACAGTCAAGAGAGTGGAAAAAAGAGGAATAGCAGCAGCAATGGAGGTGAGAGGATGGACAGAGAGGCTGCCTGAGACAACTGATTCAGTTGGTTTCATGGATTGGACCAGCTCCGCTAACAAAAGCATCCACTAAAAGGAAGGAGCGATGATTTCCCAGGGACAGTCACCAGAAAATAGGGATTGTCCTTGGTAAACAGGAAAGATGCTCTAATCCCCCAATTTTTCCAGTTGCCTTTTTCGGCATCTTATCCAGCTCAGTGATGCTGGAAAAGCAGCTGCACTGCAGATTCATACAAGGACATCCCGATACCTGCAGTTGCGGTATTCAATTCATTTTTTAATGATCCCTAACACTGAGCCTGCCTAGTCACTGAAGATTATTAAAGTCCATTAAGTATTACTATGACTAAAATCTGTTTAGTTCATGGAGTTTCCCTGGGGCATTTGGTGGGCCGCTGTGAGATACAGGAAGCTGGACTAGATGGGCCTATGGCCTGATCCAATGGGGCTGTTCTTATGTTCTTACGTTAGCCTAGTAAACAAGCCTGGGGACTATTAACTACTGTGCACTTAATTGCAAAGCTTATGCAGATGATAAAACACTTGAGAATGTAAGGATGCGGGCATTTAAGGGAAATGGTTGCAAGTCATAGGATTCCTATTTTTCAGGTGTGTCTAATACAATATTAGAAACCTTTGCAAAATGCATAGAACGTGGAACCCCAGAGACGAACCTGTACAGATCGTATTACTCCTAAGGTGTAAGAGCCTTGCTACACTTACTGCAGTGAAGTTCTGTTTACATGAAAGCGCTGCTGACGGCGAAACACAGAACTCCCAAGGTAGTTAGTTCTGCTTTATTTATCAGCTGCACTAGATACATTTATTGTGCAATTAGCCTGATGCCTCAGCAGCAGCACGTGGGAATACTCCCCTCCCAGGCAGAAGCACAGCTCCAAACTTGTCCATCTTCATTTCTACATGTCCACTCATGAACTAGAAATCAAGTTCAAGTTTATTTGGTTTAGTAGGCCATAGACCATACACCACCGTTTTGACTACTCAAGAGTATTTTTAATCTTGCAGAGGGAGGGCTGAATATTTCAATAGCCATTTTTTAAAAAAAATCTCTCTTGCCATTTTGTATTTTGGGCAATAAGAGAAAATATTAGATAGTGTGTCAAGTTCTGAAAAGGGGCAATTACAACAGCTTTTGTCCAGGGGTATCTTAAGCCATTTCTGCCCAACGTGGCATAGACACAACAGGGATCAAATGTGTACACCTGTGGGCTGGGCATTAAAGAAACGTCCCCTCATCTGGGTTGTTGGAAGCCAATTACAATGTGCAATCATATAAGATTGTCTCAGCTTTGGAACCACTGAAATGTTAAAGAGGCAGATCAAATATGGTGGAATATTTGATTCCCAGATGGAAAGGGGAGCATTAACGCTTCATGTGCTCTTGAAGGGAAACCCAATCCTCCTTGAGTAGTTTTTCAAACAAGTAGCTTTTGCTAGATCAGAGTGTCAAACCTAAGGCATGGGGGGGGGAGCTTTATATCTGGCTCTCGGGTCTAAGCTGCTGAGCAGTGCTGAGGTGTTACTGCTGAAAGCGCAGCACGTATGATAATTGTGTTCTCCGGTATCTTGAAATAGGATCAAGATTTGTGTATTTTCTCTTCTGTCATTTGCAGCACGTGTTCCTAAGTGATAAAAAGTGCTTATTTTTGGTTAGGTCTTGTTTAATGACATCACTTCCTGCCTAATGACATCACCTGCCCCCCCAGCAGGCATCATAAATGCTATTGGCCCACTGTATGAAGCGACTTTGACACCCCTGGTTTAGTTTTTCTATTTCCTACAGGCAATCCAGAAATAGATTGATGAGAATTCCAAAACGCCATGGACTTTTCATGTCTTTTATTTAAATACCGAAACCAACACACGTAGGTATAGACTCCTTCAGTGCTGCAATTTAACCAAACTAACCAGTTCAGTGTTTGACGGTGGAGCTTGAGTTTCTACGATTTATGAGCTGAGGTTATCTACATACTTGCCACATGGCTTTTAGCTTTCAAGACACTGCCACAGGCTAGAACCGCTGTCCTTAATAACCTGGCTTGCCTATGCATCTCCCTCGGCTTCCGAGGCCTGGTTGCAATTCAGGGTTGATCTGCACCACCTCTGACTTTCACCCTCGCTGTTCGGAGAGGAGAAGAAGTGTGTGAGGCTTCAGAAATAGCTCTCATCTAATATTCAGAGAGCTCAAGCAGCAGCCTGGCAATGGATTCTTTTGCAGGAATGAAAGATTTAAATGCCTAAGAGCCTTCCTAGAGCAAAGCTGTTTTGCGGCATGATGTACATGTTGGAAACTCTTGGGTGGCTCTAGCGTTGCATGTCAGTCCACAGGACTGCACAAAGCTGCACCTGGTGTTGCCTATGCTAGTTACTTACCTAGTTTCAAACTGACTGAAGTGGGAGGGGGGAATTCACAGACTAAAATAGGCTGCTACTGAGTCCTCTATGCGTTCATGCTGCAGTCATTTATATTAAGGCCGAATGGTATTTAGAAAAGATATGGGGTGGGGTGGGGTTGAGACACTGAAGTGGAAAACTGAAATGGGTCTGCAAATTTCTATGGAGTAGTAAGGTGTCTTTACACTTACTTACTTACTACTTACTTACTACTGCTACTTACTTACTACTACTACTACTTAAAGTAGTAAGGGGCTTTAGCAAGGGGACCCATGTGCCACTCTCAATTTGACACTGCAAGTACTTGCTGAAAAGGGAAACTGCTAGTGCTACACTATGCTGTAGCGCCACCACTGAAGTGGCCAAAGTGGGTATTGCAGGTACCAGTAGTTGGCAACCTTCAGTCTCGAAAGACTATGGTATCGCGCTCTGAAAGGTGGTTCTGGAACAGCGTCTAGTGTGGCTGAAAAGGCCGATTCGGGAGTGACAATCCCTTCCACACCGGGAGCAAGTGCAGTCTGTCCCTGGTCTGTCTCCCTGGCTATGGGCCTTCCTTCTTTGCCTCTTAGCCTCAGACTGTTGGCCAAGTGTCTCTTCAAACTGGGAAAGGCCATGCTGCACAGCCTGCCTCCAAGCGGGCCGCTCAGAGGCCAGGGTTTCCCACTTGTTGAGGTCCACTCCTAAGGCCTTCAGATCCCTCTTGCAGATGTCCTTGTATCGCAGCTGTGATCTACCTGTAGGGCGCTTTCCTTGCACAAGTTCTCCATAGAGGAGATCCTTTGGGATCCGGCCATCATCCATTCTCACGACATGACCGAGCCAATGCAGGCGTCTCTGTTTCAGTAGTGTGTACATGCTAGGGATTCCAGCATGTTCCAGGACTGTGCAGGTACCAACTCAACAAGAAATCAGGTTACAAAAGGGGCCAAACAGGTCTGTACCTGGCCCTACAACAAAAAGCTGCAGTCTGGTCTGGTTCCTCAGTCTGAGATGCTCTTGGACTGCCTCACTCCCAGCCTTGACAAATTCCTGCTAGATTGTGCTCACAATGGGACAAATCTGTTTTCCACAGTGTCTTTTAACAGCACCCCAAATCTGCCAGCAAAGGGCTAATCCAGCCTGGTCCCCACTTGAAAGAGAAACTAAGGGTGGGCAAGGAACAAAACATTCTTTTGCACTCTTCCACTGAATTTCAGAGAAGTGGAAGATTGAGGGTGCAATCCTAACCCCTTGTGTCAGTGCTTTCCAGCACTGGCATAGTGGTGCCAATGGGACACGTGTTGCATCCTGCAGTTGGGCATCACTCACGGAGGCCTCCTCAAAGTAAGGGAATGTTCGTTCCCTTACCGCAGAGCTGCATTGCCCTTATGTCAGTGCTGGAAAGCACTGACATAAGGGGTTAGGACTTTGCCCTTAGGTGTTTCCCAAAGTTAGCAGTGTTACGTGTTTTTATTCAAAATTTACATTATAGTTATAAATTATAATCCCTTTAAAAGTGTGCTAGGTAGGTGATATAGGTGGTATAGTGTCAGCAGACACAGTCACAGTTACCCAGGCTTGCATTACCCGTGCAAGCAGTGTTATGTGTGTTTTATTTCGTTATCTCCATTTTCTCCCATCTCTAATATGCTGCACCAGGTCTCTTCTGTCTCAAACTTACATCAGCCATTGGGACAAGGGCGTTGGCAAGATGACCGATCCGATTCTTCCGATACAACCAGGACATCAGCAGAATCCCCAGAACCATGTCAATGAAGAGAGAAAGAAAGATGTTGGCTTTTCTGAAACCAGGGTAGAAAGAAAGAGATTCAACTGCAGCTTTAAAAGGTTGATTAGAATTCAGACAGATATAATATCTTTTAGAATCTACAGCAGCGGACTCCAAAATGGAGACTGCTGTGAGCTGGGAAAGGCATCCCAAGCATGGATGAAGCTCACTGTTCTGGCAGGAAGCCTCTCCCCTCTGCCACAGATCACCCCTGACCTTCATGGCAGCCAGTCTCTTCCGGGGTCTGTTGATCCAGCAGGTTTTGCACCCAGATTTCCAGGCATGCGCAGCTGGCTACCACGACGGTCAGGGCAATCTGCGGCAGAATGGAAGGTTCTCAAAGGACCATCTAAGAAAGCTGTAGCCAGGGAAAGGTGCCACACAGATATTCCTAACAGCTGTGCCAGGGCTTGCCAGCTCTGTTTCCTGGGCAACTCTCTTCCTTCTCTAGATGAAAATGGAAGTTGTGTGGGTGGCAACTCGGGGGCTCAAATAAACAATGCTTTCCAGCTTCGTGCCTCTTGGGCACAGCAGCACAGAACATAAATTCCATAGAGCAGGTGCATGTTGGGGGGCGAGAAGCTATATTTGGATAAAGTGGTAAGAGTTCTTTTTCTCGCCCTTAAAAAAACACACCCACAACTTTTCTGTGCTACAGTTCACTGACTTACACCAGTAGTTTTCAAATGGCAGGAAACTCTTTTCACAGGGACCTGTCCGTGGAAAAACCCTGCAAGTTGCAAAGTATTCTGGGAGGTGTTCTAATGACACACATTCCGTTCACATGGGGTGCTGGTAAAGCCTACTGGACCTCACCGTTGCTGACCGTACAAACAGAGCAGTAGTTTTCAACCGCTGCTGCAGCACATTGGTGTGGTCCGTGAGTGTGCCACCAGATATATTAGCAGGGCCATTGGAAGGTGTGAGCCCCTGGCCAGCAGTGTGGTGTGCCCTTTCAATTGTCAAAAATACTGCACGTTGACAATTTTAGCACTTTGTCAGTGTGCCATGAGCTGAAAAAAGTTGCAAATTGCTGACCTAGAGAGTATGCCCAATATGGGCCCAGTTTGGACAATTTCATATGTTTTGCTTTGCCTGGTCACAGAACGATTTGCACCAAGACCAGAATTTCCCCCTGCCATGGCCTACCTCATTAGCTGGGTCTGATTCTGCGCCTTCCTGTTGCTGCTGACGATCTGGAGATGTTGCAGCCGGTGCCCTAGCTGCTCACAAGTTGAGAGTTTGCTCCAGATGAAGGACAGAGGCCAAAAGGTCAACATTCTGGACAAAGGCAAAAAAACATCTGGATATGAGAACAACGGCAAGATTTCCATACCGCCCCACACAAAAACAGAAAGTGCTTCTATTACCATGTGGGAATTCTCTCCTGTTTCAGTTAATGTGCATTACCATCATTCACAAATTACGCATAAGTTTTTTTAAAAAATATATAACTACACCTGCTCCACCTACAAAGGAGAAGGTGATTCTCCACCTCTACATCTCAGATGCTGGCCTACACAATCCTAAACTGGACTCATGTGCAATCTCACTGGTACCTTTTGGTATGGTTGGCAACCTTCAGTCTCGAAAGACTATGGTATAGGCCTACAGCACCTGGTATTCCCAGGCGGTCTCCCATCCAAGTACTAACCAGGCCCGACCCTGCTTAGCTTCCAAGTCCATCCCATTCTCACTTCCTTTATTTTCCCTTCTTTTCTCCTGCAAAACTGACAAGGGCAGGGGGAAACAGATGCTCTGTCAGTTTCTTTTTCTTCTGATGTGCACACAGATGCCCTTTTGAAGAAGGGTAAAAAACTCAAACCAAAAACTTCCCTCTTCTTGAAACTGAAGCAGCAACTGTCGCAGGAGGGACAAGGAGTGGATAAGTGACTCTTCCCCCATGTCAATGAAACAGACATGTTTTCTCCCCAATCTTGACAATGTCATCAGAGGAGCAAGGTTAAGACATTGAAACTGTTGCTCTCATTGTTTGCAACTAAATGGAAAAAAAAAATTGCTGGATGAGAGGACTAAAAACGTGCTATATTTCATACAAAGTGCATCTGTTCACAGGTAATAAAAATGCAGGGAGGCTGAAATAAAATTGTATCCATCTTTTTGCATGGCCCAATCAATTAATAAATTTGACTCTGCACATTCTGGCATGGGTTGCGTGCACATAAGAAGAGCCCCATTTAGTACAGCTTCCTGTATTGTACAGTGGCTCACCAGATGCTTCAGGGAGCACTCAAGACAAGACAACAAGATACCTGCATCCTGTCACCACTCCCTTGCATCTGGTATGCTGAGATAGCCTACTTCTAAAAACATACAATTTGTATCTCGACTTTCCTCCACTGAGTTTAGGGTGCTGTACTTGGGTGCTAACTTGCTTTATCCTCACAACAACTTCACAAATAGGTTGGGCTGAGAGAGAGATGACTGTGAGTTCATCCAGGCTGTTTAAGTGGGGGGTTTGAACCCTGATCTCCCTGGTCAAAGTCCAGCACTCTAACCACTACACCACACCGATTCGAACCGTCGTCTCATGAATGGACTAAGCAGGAGGCCACGTGGACTTGCACTGTCATTCATTCGTTCTTGTTGCTACCTAGTCGCACAAGCATATCGTTCTAAAGGCACCAGCAGTAACTATGCAGCTGGTGAAAACCAAGGTGAATCCATATGGGGGGGGCAGCCCTCGGGGTCTTTTCAGTGGCACTTCACAAAAGGTTTGTCAGGTTCAAACCCAAATGCCCTGGAGCCCACCTCTGCCTGCCCCACCCTGTCTAGTGGAGATGCTTCACTGCTGAACGCAGTGTAGTGTGAATCATTCTCAGTCTAGGCTCCCCAAATTACTGTGCTCTTTGCTGTGGACCTTGGAGCAAAATTAGCGCACTGCAGTTCAACTGGCCTGCCTGGAAATAACATCCAAAGTGACAGAGGAAAGAACATGTCACTTGCTGATGCTCTAAAAGGCTCTATTTGAAGGGGAATCACCTTGGGCTAAATGCTCATCTGGGAGATGTGAATTTGGAGACACTCAATGAACCATTATTTGCAAACACAGTTTCTTTCCTTTCACCATGCAGCCTGCGGGATCTCATTTCCTCACAAACGAACTCCAAAGATGCACAAAAGTAGCAAGCCAGGTTCTATGAAAGGTTCAATGGAAGAAAGGGATTGACTTTCAGAATGAAATCCTCAAGGACTCAATCCCAACTAGGCACTGTTGCAGTCAATGAAACCAGCTAGCTGCAGCTAACTGGTCCCATTCATTTAAACAGGACTTAGGGTGCAATCCAAGCCCTGAAATGGGCCTGCGCAAGTCCCTTGTGCCAGCCCAACGGTGTTGCGAAATTGCCGAAAAGCACTTTTGCACTACCAAATGAGCAGGGAGGCTGGTCCAAGCCCCGTGGGCCAGCAAAAAAAGTAAGCCTGCACCAGCAGAGTCAGGCTGGCGTGGGGGTCTGGGGGGTGAGCAGAGAACAGAAAGGAGCTGTTTCTGGGTGGGGGAGGGCAGGCAGGCCATGGGTGAATGGGGAGGGCAGGATTCCCTGCTAATTGGGTAAGAGGCACTTTTTCAAGTGGGTGCTCCTTTTTTTAGCAGGGGGAGAGTAACTGGCCCACCTCACCCCAGCACTGTCTGTTTTAGTGGCTGTCTGCTGGTATTCTTTTTGCATCTTTTTAGATTGTGAGCCCTCTTGGGACAGGGAGCCATTTAGTTATTTGATTTTTCTCTGTAAACCGCTTTGTGAACATTTAGTTGAAAAGCGGTATATAAATACTGTTATTATTTATTATTATTATTCGGCACTTGTGCTGGATCCTAACCCTGGTCCCAGGTGGCCTGGAGTAGCTCCAGGCTGCTCAGATCTCAGCCACCTCTTGAGGTTGGTGTTGCTGCAGCACCACATGGGTAATTCCCCTTGCCCCAGGCTGTATTAGGCCCCAACCCTGCTCTGGATGTGGGGCAGGTTAGCTGGCCTGCCTGCTCCAGGGCAGGTTAGGATTGGGCTGTTAGATAATCCCTTAGTTTAAGACAGGGGTGCCCAAACCCCGGCCTGGGGGCCACTTGCGGCCCTCGGAGACTCCTAATCTGGCCCGTGGGGAGCCCCCAGTCTCCAATGAGACTTTGGCCCTCCAGAGAATTTCTGGAGCCCGGCCTGGCCCAACACAACTGCTCTCAGCATGAGGACAGCTGTTTGACCTCTGGCATGAGCTGTGGGACGAGGGTTCCCTCCACTGCTTGCTGTTTCATGTCTGTGATGCAGCAGTGGCAGCAAAGGAAAGGCCAGCCTTGCTTTGTGCAAGGCCTTTTATAGCCCTTGTGCTATTGCAAGACCTTCTTTCATTCATAAGTTCAATTTCTAATATATTCATTTATGTAAATTTATTCAAATTTTAAATGTAAATTAATTTTTTTCCCCCCCAGCGCTCAACGCATTGTCAGAGAGATGATGTGGCCCTCCTGCCAAAAAGTCTGGACACCCCTGGTTTAATAGAACATGATTTTTCCCAAAATTAGGAATTATAACTCCATAATCACTTTGAAGCACCTCACCTCACAACAAATTGGGATATTCCCCGTACTTCTTTCTGTTTTTCCATTTCATGATTTTTTTTTTTAAAAAGTCTTTACCTTGGATCAGGGAATCTAAAAATCTAGGCTCCATTCTGTGGGGGTTATAACTTCATTTTTCTTCAAAGAAGATGATTAGACATTTACACTCCATGGATGCAAAAACTGACAAACACTTTCCTCCAGGTATGTTTAGGATTTTACCATTCTGAATAACCCGATGCCATCTTCAAGCGGCAATTCACTCCCGACTCAAGGTTATTTATGATTCAATTAAGCACCCAAATTCCACATAGTGAACAAAATAATTCTGTATAACGTTAATGGAACTTCTGATAAACAATCTGAGCCCAAACGTGTTTGCGCAGAAATGTACAGGATTTACTCCCGTTTCTAGAGTAAAACTGCAGGTAAAGAGATTATAAAAACTCTCTAAAAATAAATTCTGTTCCCATTACAGTGCATGAGGTGGAGCCAAAGAGCTACCTGCAGTTCAGCTAGGCACACTCTTCTACATTAACCTTTTTTTTTTGTATTGGCAACCTTCAGTCTCGAAAGACTCTGGTATCGCGCTCTGAAAGGTGGTTCTGGCACAGCGTCTAGTGTGGCTGAAAAGGCCAATCCGGGAGTGACAATCCCTTCCACTCTGGGAGCAAGTGCAGTCTGTCCCTGGTCTGTCTCCCTGGCTATGGGCCTTCCTTCTTTGCCTCTTAGCCTCAGACTGTTGGCCAAGTGTCTCTTCAAACTGGGAAAGGCCATGCTGCACAGCCTGTCTCCAAGCGGGCCGCTCAGAGGCCAGGGTTTCCCACTTGTTGAGGTCCATTCCTAAGGCCTTCAGATCCCTCTTGCAGATGTCCTTGTATCGCAGCTGTGGTCTACCTGTAGGGCGCTTTCCTTGCACGAGTTCTCCATAGAGGAGATCCTTTGGGATCCGGCCATCATCCATTCTCAAGACATGACCGAGCCAATGCAGGAGTCTCTGTTTCAGCAGTGCATACATGCTAGGGATTCCAGCACGTTCCAGGACTGTGTTGTTTGGAACTTTGTCCTGCCAGGTGATGCCGAGGATGCGGCGGAGGCAGCGCATGTGGAAAGCGCTCAGTTTCCTCTCCTGTTGTGAGCGAAGAGTCCATGACTCGCTGCAGTACAGAAGTGTACTCAGGACGCAAGCTCTGTAGACCTGGATCTTGGTATGTTCCATCAGCTTCTTGTTGGACCAGACTCTCTTTGTGAGTCTGGAAAACGTGGTAGCTGCTTTACCGATGCGCTTGTTTAGCTCGGTATCGAGAGAAAGAGTGTCGGAGATCGTTGAGCCAAGGTACATAAAGTCATGGACAACCTCCAGTTCATGCGCAGAGATTGTAATGCAGGGAGGTGAGTCCACATCCTGAACCATAACCTGTGTTTTCTTCAGGCTGATTGTCAGTCCAAAATCTTGGCAGGCCTTGCTAAAACGATCCATGAGCTGCTGGAGAGCTACATTAACCAAGTTTGCACAAAATGTGCATCCCTGTGTGTAGCATCTACTGCTATACGGGAAAAACTGTACAGTTCTGCCATTTGTCCACAAACCAACATCTTTTTGCCAGGTGTGTGCATTCAGTTTAACAAGCAAAGCTACGAGTGTTTACATTCTGCTGAAAAAATGCAATCCTGATATTAATGGCCAGATCTTTGTTAGAACCAACCGAAGAGACAGAGTTGGGAGCAACAAGCTTTGGGGTTTTCCAGAACCCAACAAAATAAAATAAGTGGGGGTTGGAAAGCTGGTTATAGTGTTTCCAGCCCAAATCTGCCCTTTTATAGTCTTAAAAGAGGCATGTAGGAGGAATTTGGCAAGCTTAGTTAGACGTACAAGGTGCTAAACCAGAGTGCCGTCAGATGTTAGCCAGCACCCAACCTGGGTAATCCACACATAGCAAAGGGCCCACTGTACTGACGATAGTGGTAGCATACAGTATAGCACCAGGGAATGGGCAGGAGGCACCATGGAGGGCCCAGTGTGGGGCTTTGACCCAGCAACCTGGCACCAGCACATTGTTAGACATGGGAACTCTAGGATAAAGAAACAAAGGCTGTTTGCCCATTTTTAGAAAATATAAAACCTACAAGTTACTCAAGTTCTGTAACCAACCTTCTCTCAGCTCCCCAACTGGGGAAACCTTAAACTGAAGCCTGATTTAGGTGCATGTCTCCCAGTGAACAGGAAGACAAATACCTGAATGGAACTCGTGTCATAAAAGTCAAACTCACTTTGATTCTACAAACATTAGTATTTGGGTTGGTTTTTAAATACAGCAATAACACTGAATTTCTGAGCTCCTCTTGGAGACTTGGATCAGCCTCTGAATGGTGCAAGACAGTTTCAATACACACACAGAGCTGCTTAGATAAAGAAAGCAAAAGATGGCTATATACCTCCACCCCTCATGTCTTTGAAATACAAAGTCCAGAAGTTAACTTGGCTCAGTGTTCAGCACTAGTCTGAAATTCACAGCTTCCTTCCAAGGCAGGGACCAGGCAGAGCAAACAAGGCAGGTTCTATATTCGCCAATCAAAGTTTAGGTGCCGCTTTAGGGCCCAATCCTAAACAATTTTCCAGTGACGATGCAGCTGTGCCACTTGGGCATGCACTGCATCTTGTGGTGGGGCAGCAGTCACAGAGGCCTCCTTAAAGTATGGGAACATTTGTTACCTTGCCTGGCGGCTGCATTGCAGCTGCACTAGTGCTGGAAAATTGGATAGGCCCTTAGTCATTAAGAACAGCAGCAAATTATATGCTAAAGGAGATAATTTGGAGGGCAGGGCATAGCACCAGTGACAGTACACACACTTGGAAAGTGGCAATTAATTATTGCTGGTACGTCTAGTTTCATAGAAATCTTTTTTTTTTTTACAAGAGTAGGAACTATACTGGTTGTTAAGTCCTATTTAGGGTGACCTAATCCTCAGTCAATGCTCCAATAAGCCAGCAGGAACTGGGCACCACTAGACAGACTATAAATGGTTTAACTCCACATATGTTAGCAGAGATGCAACCAAATATACCGAACTACAGCAAGACAAGAGACCTACTACATGAGGTATGCTAAAGGCTTTAACACATCAAACTGAAAGCACAAAAAGGCTGATTTTTCTTGACAGCGTTATTTGGTTAGAAACCTGTTGAGGGATTTGATTCCCCATAGCCTAAGGCTACACTTGCTTCAGTTTGCTCATGAATGCTTTAGTAGCTGGTACCTAAATGGGAATAATCAAATTGCTCTTTGCCAGATTGGAGTCAAAACTTCAAATCCTCCTTTTTGACAGCACGGCCTGATCTCACTCAATGGGCTGCCCACCTCCGGAATACCACTTGATAGGAGAGAGCTTTTTAACTTCACACTCGTTCAACTATTACCCTTTGGAGCCAAGCACTTGGCAATTTCCCCCTGGAAAGCAGCAAAAGGGCTCTGCATCAGGGAAGTTTCCACAAGGATGGAGAGTGGGGCTGAACACATTTCTTGCCTCGCTCCCTGGAATGGCTCAGAAACTTACAAGTCAATCACAGCCTCTGCAGGACACTAGAAATTCCACTGAGGCTTCTCACGGAAAACATATAAAGTGTTACTGAACAGAGCCACATCTTCAGATAGCCATACACTTGCAACACAGAGCCCTGCTCTAATCAGGACTACCAGTTAAATATACTCTGGGTGGTAAGTATATTCAGCTCTCATTCACATTTTACATTTTTGCCTCCAGGTCTAAGGAGTCTGAATATTACTGACCCATAAGAAGAGCAAGGTTATCAAATTTTGTACCTAAAGCTCTATGAGCCCATTCTCCAAGGGTTTCTTCAAGGCAGTTCTCTAGAAATATATCTTTCTTGCTTTCTCTGGTATCCTAACAAGGCACAGATTATAATATCTCTTTCAGCTCACCAAGTTAATGAGCATGGCCCTGAATCCTACAGTTCTATCACCTGGGTGGCTACTAAGACTTCATCTCCTAGGGCTGGCTTTGCTTTATCTAGCTGGCATTTTGTCAACGGAGGATCTATGTCCAGGTACTATTCATTCTGGAAGTTTGGTCATTTTTCAAAATTTTTGCATCTTTTACCACTTCCTGAGCAACAGGAGGTTGGCCCATGGTTGTCCTCCGTACTTGCTGGATTTGGCAAGGCAAGATCTTGGTAGCAGCCATCTTGGGAAAGTCTGCAAGCTTATATTCCCATTGCTTTCCATAGCCTGGCAGGATGTGTCAAGGTGCAAAGATGGGGTGGAGGGGCTAAGTACCCGAGCATTAAAAAAAACCACACACACAGATCAATGCTGATTCTATTAAAATTGCTGGGTCTGTGGTGACTCAGCCTTTAGGTCTGTGACTGCACAGTAGGCGGTCAGGAGAATGTGACCCTGTCCCTCCAAGGTCCCACTAGAAGATGCAGGGACAATGGTTTCCATGTTTGTTGCATTACAGTCTACTCAACCAAGAGCTTAAGTCTATACAGTTCATACAACTGTTTGTACAGTTTGACAGTTCGTAAGTGAAATATGTTTTCATCCATTGTAAAACAGCCTGACCGGTTGTGTGATACAATCTTAATCTTGATTAAGGTCTCCCAGTAAGTCAAGTTCCTGTTGTGATACCCGGAAGACCACGTTTTCAGACTATGTGTAGGGGGTGGTCCAAATCATGAGTGCAGTAATGGTGGATAAGCTCTCCCGAAAGACAGATTGCCCACCATTACAAGAGATCTACAGCTTCAGAGGAATGGTCGGGTCTGTTCCAGGGCGCAATCTCAGCCCACACAGGGTGACGGCCAGTGCCCCGTAACCCAACACATGCCATAGAATACAAAAGAATCCTCTGCAAGGCACAAAGGTTTCTTGGTGGATGTTGACATTGAAAGGGCTTTCTGGAGGGAGAAACGTTGAAAACCATCGCACTAATTCTGCATATTAAGATCCTACTATTTCCTTAAAAAATAATACTCATTTCTGGTTGGAGCAATGCAGAAACTTTGGATCTTACAGACTCTGCTCTGTGCTGGATTTCACTTCTATACACAGCACCAACCTGTGCAACGTACCTGCTTTTACAGGTGCCAGAGACCAGCGAAAGGAGGAAGGTCACCAGCATGCACACAGGAACAGAAGCCTGCTTCATAAGTTCTACGATAATACTGGCTTCTACTCCTTCCGACTGCCAATGGGTGAGCTGGATGGGCCCCTCATCGTACCGATCCTTCATGAACAGGAGCTTGCTCCTTGCGACAGTATCAAAAACGGTGGCCAGCCTGGAGGCATCCTCCACCTTCTGGTCAGGCGCAGCTGCTGGGCCCTGTAAGGGGTGCAGCTGGGAAAGCATCACCTTGCGCTGGTCATAATACACCACAATGATTTCGCTGGTGCTGTCCCCCTCGGATTGCTTCCCGGCAGTGCAGCAGCTCCAGAACTTGCTGCCCTTCTCTTTGCTGAGCTGGATCCAGGGGTCGTGGGAAAAGATGGTGCCAAGGTCTTCGAGGAATCTGTCCAAACTCTCCTCCGTGGCTTGCTTGCTGTTAGTCCATGAGCCCAACACCGAAACCTCAACTTGGGTCGCCTGCTGCATTTCGTAGAGGAACTGTTTCACCTGCCCTGGAATGAAGGGGAAGTGGATCATAGCCAGGACCACAGCAGAGTTCTGCTCTGGGATCCATCGTCCAACCAGAAGGCCGCTTTCGGCAGAGGAGCAGCATGCAGGGAAGAAGACCTTAAGCACCATGGCAGGGAGACTGTAAAGCCTACAAATCAAAACACAAGAATAATTCTCATATAGTTGGTCTAAGCACACCAAGAGAGACTTCAGAGATTGAGTCTTACCTCCCCAAACTGACTACTGTATACACAACTGTTTCTATGATGCAGAGACAATATTAGTGCTTGGAAAACCAAAAACACTAATATGTTTTTATGCCTTTTAAGGCATTCTGAAGCCTTGGGAAGCTCTCCCCAGGCCATTCAGAAGCCCACAGAGGCCACGGGCAGACATGTGCAGCCTCTGCGGGCTTCAGAAAGCCCTCCAGTCCCCTTCGGAGGGTTCAGGTGGGGCAGACCCGTGTTGAGTCAGATCCACAGATGTAAATTCCATGATAAACAGGCTACACCTGTACAGTCCCATAAGCTTCAAAAGTGAACCTAAAACTGAAATGTGGCTTAAATGTGATGTCCTGTTGCTATCTTAAAAACTCCCTTGATAGACAGGCTAACAATTATGAGAGCTGCCACATTCAAGTATAGTAACCTTCCTGATTGAAAATCAAGTTGTGATACACTTAAAAACAATTCCCTTGCATTAAAAAACAACAACAACAACGTCATTTTACCCAAATACTGCTCAGTCAAAGGTTGGTTTCTCTCTCTCAAAAAATCCATGTATAGTTCTCATGTCCAGCCTAGGAGCGAGAACTCTGAACTTGCAATTCACAAAAGTTTCTGCCAAAATAAATTGGCAAGCCACAAGCTGCCACAAGGCTCTTGGGTGTTTTTGCTGCTACAGACTAACAGAGTTTATTTATTTATAAATAATGTTTAGTTATAAATAATGTTTTTCAACACAAATCTTTACACAGCAATAGTAGACATAGCAAAAGCAATGGGAAGATGGATCCTTACTCCAAAGCATCTAAAACAAAAATCAACATCTAGCGAATCTAGAGAAATCTAGTGAAAAGACACTATGCTGGAGCTCCCCCCCCCCCCCCGCTCACTAGAAGAGAACCACCCCGTCCAAAAGGAGCCTCTTGGCAGGTTCAAATCCTATCCCATAGTTCAAGCTCTTGAGATATTCAGCAAAGCACTTGAAGGGTCACATGGCCATGTCTGGACCCAGGCAGAAACGTTTCACCTTGAAAGCACAAGACCAGGGCCACAAACAAAGGAGGCAACCCTACCTACATGCAGAAGTGTTGGTTTCTGGTGAGTAAGATAGAATTACAGCCTAAGTATCACTGAACACAATGGGCTTACTTCTGAGTAAAATAAATAACACCGTTTTCAAGCACCTCTATGGCTATATGATACATGAGGTTCTAGAAGGTACTGCAGCTTGCGTAGGTGGAGGGGCACTCTGGAAAAACAAATATTACCCTACTCCAGTGGTTCTCACATATTTAGCACCGGGGCCCACTTTTTAGAATGAGAATCTGTCAGGACCCACCGGAAGTGATGTCATGACCGGAAGTGACATCATCAAGCAGGAAAATTTTCTGCAATCCTACCCATACTTACCCAGGAGTAAGTCCCATTTACTGCCATTGTTAAAAGATTATACCTAGTAGCTTGTTAAAAGTACAGGTCTGTCACATTTCCCCAAATGCAGTCACATACCATGGTGGCATCAAGTCTAACAGATTAAAAATAAAATATTGAAATGAATGGGGACCCACCTGAAATTGGCTCGCAACCCACCTAGTGAGCCCCGACCCACAGTTTGAGAAGCACTGCCCTACTCATTTCTTTTACAGAAATCTTTTAACGCAGCTACTGGCAACTTGAAATCGAAGGTGACACCAAAACCTCAGTTTTTATAAACAGAAATGAAATGTTAAGCCTGGAACTAACTGACACTGTCTCTTTACATAACTCAGGCGGACTGAACTGAAACATCCTTCCAGTTAGGAGGGGGGCTAGCCCAGCACTAACAGCATCCGGTGACCATTGTCCTTCCCTGTCCTTCAGCGCTGTGCCAGGGATGCAATGCAATGCAATGTGAAAACTCTCCAATCTCCCCTCTGGCTGTGTCCTCTGTTGGGCCCAGTTGATTAGTAAGGAACCCCTATTGTCTGTTGTGATATGTCAAGGGAGGGCCCTGTTTCAGAGAATTTCTATCTCCCTCTGAAGCTAAGTACAACCAATCCATTCAATACTGATGATATTCTGATGTCTTGCTCTGAAAAGGGGGCAGCTTGTTTGTGTTTGGGCTCCTCTACACCTAGGCTGATTTGCTCAGGGCGCACACCAGCCTGCCAAATGCTGCTGGAGCCACTATGTGTTCATGGATGAATTCCCTATCCTTTGAGGTGGAAAAGTGATGTCTTCTTTTGTACACGTCCTTCCACTTGTAACGAGGAAGACCACAGTTACTGGTAACCAAAGGCTGCTTTCTCTCCAGCTCTTTCCTTCTCTGGCTGTTGAGGAACCCTCATTAAAAGGAGATACGTGCAGTTGGGGAGAACCCAGGGGGTGGCAGCTGGGGTCAGAAAGTGCTTTTGGCCCCGGAGGAGGACTGAGCGACAAGCCTCACAGTGTGACAATTCCCCTCCAGCAGACTGTGAAAGCAACATTCGCTGGCCTCTGGAAGAAAGGAAAAGAAAAGCTGCATCCTCCTTTCTATAACCAGAGGGGCACACTGGAGGTTTTGAGAAGATAGAATCATCAGGGGGAACCATGCACTCTGCTGGCAAACAAACGTGTCTCAAAAACTTTTGCCGAGGCAGAGCTGGTAGGAGCAGGGGGGGCAGTTGCAGGGGCAAACTGGCAAGCAAGGGAAAGAGGGGCTCAACAACGCTTGCATCAGATCTCCCCTGCAAATGCCCCTCAGCCCATTTTCCCCACATCAAAGCTTATTTCTGGGTTCACAGATCAACTGGGAGGATAGACTTAAAGCTAGGGGAGAATCAAGGGCAGGCAAAGAGCAAAATGTCACCAACTTGCTGACCAACCATCCCCTACACATGCCTCTTCATTTGGTTTGCAAGGAAATAACCTACCCCTTCAAAGAGCGCCCAGGGCGGTTAGCAAACAGTTAACAGCTGCCTGCCTCCTGGGCAAAGCCTAGGGACTCATCTCACCTTGGACTGAGTACCATCCCTACCCAGAGCACTGCAAGACACACACACACACACACACACACACACACACACACACACTTGAGCTCTACAGTGCATCATAGCATAAGCGTCACGAGGGAGAACAACAGTCCCATGGGTTCACCTTCTGGAAACAGCCATCCAGGCAGGAAGGGAATCACTGGAGCATGATGACCCTAATTCTGATCCAGAGGGATCTGACGATCAGTGGTATCCAAAAGCTTCCATGAGCTCAAAAGAACCAGCCAAGTCAGGTGCTCATCCCGTCCTCCATCCAGCATAGATAGTGCTTGTGCCAGGTTTCTGGTGGCCCGTCTCTGCCCACCCACCCCTTGATGGCACTTTGGACACTTTCAAGGTGTTCTTGGGAAAGTCCTCTGAAGGGCACTAGCTAACCTCTGACCATTTGTCAACCTGTTTCAGTGCCCAGCTGAATGTCACCATGTCTCACCACACCCTGATGAAAAATTTGGGAAAGTTACCAGAGGTCAGGACACAAGCCATGGATTGGCCACCACCACCCAACACTAAAGAGACTTGGCCACTCTGTCTTCTGCTCGCATTGCCACTTGTCTGATAATTGCTTGGCAGCACAGAAGAGTGTGCCATTGCCTTTGAAACAAAAATCTTTGCTCTCTCCTAGCTTATGAACCAGAACAATGCTCAGTGGTCAATTCCAAGATTTCTCCCATGTGACACCAGGCCAAAGTTCCAGTTGTGGAGTTGAGACCACACATGGTATTTAAGGTAGGTGCTAACCTTGGAAAGTGATTTCTTGCATATATCACAGGCAGGCAGCAGCTAGGTTTCAAGGTTTACTAAATGCTGGCACTGAAGGGTAAAACTACACATAACTATGAATGTATTACTGTCATCTATCCTCCTATATATTCTCTCACATCTCCCCAGAAGACCCACATATCACTTCATTGCTCCCCCCCCCCCGCACCAATACCTTGAATGCAGTGAGAGCATATCAACAACCTTAGCTAAATGCTACTGGGAAGACATGGGAGCTGGGGCCCTGGTCATGTGTTAATCACAAGGTGTAGTTTGTCCTCACAATGTCACAGGTAGCCAAAGCAGCACTAATGGCTCCCCGATTGGACACACACGGTCCCTAGAAATCAGATCACTACTGCAATATCACATGGTTACTTCCTGCTTTCCCCCACTCTGGCTGCTGAAGACAAACAAGACTAAGACTGATCTTAATCAAACCAGTTAAGTCAGGATCTGACTGTTGTATATTCAGGCTACTGGAGGCGAATGGAGAAGACAGACGCAGCAGGGCAACAAGAGGTTCTCACTGGGTGTCGGACCAGAAAGAAAACCAGATCCCAATGAAAAACCAGGTGTTTGCCAACACCTGAAAATGGGGAAGATGCCCCAAAGCTGAGAAAAGGCATAGCACAGGATGATCAGGTATAGAAGATGACAAAGTTCTGCTCTTTTAAAAGTTTTGGACTGGAAGAGAACATTATTCAATGCATACGCTCTTTAAGGAACGAGCGTACGGCTTTGATCAAGAAGACTCAGGTTCAAATTCCTGCTCAGGCACAAGGCGTCGGTGGTGATCTTGAACCAGCTATTCTCTCTCTCTCTCTCTCTCTCTCTCTCATGCTGTGCATCCCCTTGAAAAAAAACATAACTTTTTCTTACACCTGCCTGACAAACTACAACTATGACAATTCCCTCTTCTGCTAGACAGAAGCCCTGGCCCTTCTTGCATCTGGTCACCCTGGCTGCAGCTATGGGCAAAACCACAATATGTATCCTGGAAACACATAAACACACACCATTCATCCTGTTGTGACTCAGGTTTGCCAACTGACCAGAAAGTCAGGCTAGCCGGCTCCTGTGTCTTTATCATCAGTTTCTCTTTCAGGAATCAGAAGCAAGCTTTTCATGCCACAGAGATATATACATGATTGCTTGCTAACTGCGACACACCAGACTTGTGTCACAGCTGCTGTCCCTATTTACCAAGAGCAGTCACTATTTTCTAGAATCTGGCACTGGTAAATCACAGTTTTTGGGTCCCTCTTTTTGCCTACTGGGAACACTAACAATGACTTACTAGAGTCATCATTCTTTAGAGTTCAACTCCACTGCCAAGGCCTCTAGAAATTTACGGCGTTTGGGCCTCTTCAGCCTAGAAAAGAGGCACCTGAGGGGGGACATGATTGAGACATACAAAATTATGCATGGGAAGGATAAAGTGGATAGTGGATACACTCTCACATAACAGCAGAATCAGGGGACATCCACTAAAATTGAGTGTTGGGAGGGTTAGGACAGACAAAAGAAAATATTTCTTTACTCAGCGTGTGGTCGGTCTGTGGAACTCACTGCCGCAGGATGTGGTGACGGCATCTGGCCTGGATGCCTTTAAAAGGGGATTGGACAAGTTTCTGGAGGAAAAATCCATTACGGGGTACAAGCCATGATGTGTATGCGCAACCTCCTGATTTTAGAAATGGACTGTGTCAGAAGGCCAGATGCAAGGGAGGGCATCAGGATGCAGGTCTCTTGTTATCTGGTGTGCTCCCTGGGGCATTTGGTGGGCTGCTGTGAGATACAGGAAGCTGGACTAGATGGGCCTATGGCCTGATCCAGTGGGGCTGTTATGTTATGTTCTTAGAATAATGACTCCTCCAATGCACATAAATTAAACTACCATGTCATGCACTTCCTATGCACATGAGGCTTATTTTGAACTCCTGATAACAGACTGTAGAACAATTAGGGTTCCCCCCCCCCAGCATATATTTTTCCCCACCTGCTCTTGGTGCCAATAAGGCTACTGCAAAGTAAATGAGTCTAAGGAAGTTGTCACAGTATGCACCACTGTGGCTACAATCCTAGCCACACTTTCCTGAGAGTAAGCCCCATTGACTATAAAGGGACTTACTTCTGGGTAGACATGCATAGGATTGGGCTGTAAGGCATTAAATAACTTTTGGTGTGAAGCAAAAATATTAGATATATAGCATACTGGCACATTTTCCAGGAACCTTTCATGATGCTATAGCCCTACCCATCAGCCAAGCCACATTCCCTAATAGTCACAGCACTATTCAACAACCCACATAGAATTATTATTATTTTTTTAAGGACTGGATACGATGGGGGGGGGTGGGTGGGATGATTTTGTTTTTGCTCACAGGTAAGAGAAATGTACTTCCACAATCCAGCCAACAGCTTTCCCACCCACACTTGCCCTTGTCTTGTTCTTTTTCTGGCCCTGGAGAAGCCACACCTTCTCTTCAGTGGCCTTCCACTTGCCTGACTCTTGGAGCAGGAGTAGGGAGTCCAGTGGGCAACCTACTCACTGGAGGAACCAAAAGGGGACAGGGCCCAGGAACTAGAGGAGCAACCACCTGCCTATGCAAGGCATCCCCAGGGGTGCCCATTGTGACAATGCTGCAGTTCCAGTTGACCAGACACCCAAGGAACTTGGTAACACAGCTTTGAGACTCTTACTTACCCCAACCAGGTAGATGCTGTACAGACTCTATAGGTACCAGGGAGACTGCCCTGATGAACTGGATCCCAGTGCTGTAACCGGGAACCCTGATGAGTGTTAAAAATCTCACCCGAAGAAGTCGGCTTTGCCAAGCCAGTTGGTGCTCCTGGTTGTCCTTCTCTAGCCAGAGTAAGTACTCAGTCTCGCAGATGTCCTGTCGACCCCATTTGAGACCCCAGGGGGAGGGGCTGGGCACGGCCCCAGATGCACAGAGTCCCACAGACAAATTGCTTGCTTGCTGCTGACCTCCATCACTCTGTCCAATCCCTTTTGAATGGCCCCTAGCCCAGGTACTATGACCACATCATGTGGCAAGGAGTTCCACAGGTGAATTGCATGCTTGCTTCTGATGCTGATATCCTCCATCATTCTGCCCAGCCCCCTTTGAAAGGCCCCAGCCCATGTGCCATCACCACATCATGTGGCAAGGAGTTCCGCAGACTAATTAATTGCTTGCCTGCTTGCTGCTGAGGCTGCAGCTGTGCTCGCACGCTTCATTCCCTGCGCGCCTCGTGCTGCTCTGCAGCCAATCTGCGCAGGCGCAGCAGCTCCTTCCCGCTAGGTTCTGCCACGCGCTGTTCTGTGCGCCTGCGCATACAGTCCGGAGTCCTCGGACTGCCGCCCCCACCCTTGTAGGCGCATGCGCGTTGCCCGAGTGCGCTGCCGTGTCCCCCAGCCTTCGCGCATGCGCAGAGTCGGGAGTTCTCACCTGTGGTGCTTCGAAGGGCCTGAGGCCCACACACCTATAGGGCCCAGCTCAAACGTTCACCGGCTCCAGCCCCAGTTGCTCCCCCTCCCTACATCCCCCAGCACTTACTTTCCTCCCCTCACAGCCGTTTCCTGAGCCGGCGGCCACAGAGAGACGCAGGAGCCCGCGCGCCTCTTGACATTCAAGCCACTTCCGGGTGCTACGGCCCCGTTGCTAGGAGACGCGGTCCGACTGCCAAAGCGGTCCGACTCGAAATGCGTCCGAGCACGGCCCCGTTCCCCTTCACTTGAGTTCCGCCCCCTTTAAGAGTCTTTCTTCCCCTAACAGCGGTTGCTTGCTGAGTTTCCCTTCGGAGTCTACTCCAGAGAGACTTGGGGGTTGAACTGAATCACTAATTAGTTGTGGCCTTCCTACTTCTTTGTAATTAGCTGCTGCCACCGGCCCCCCACTTTTTAGAATGACCATTTGTTGGGACCCACCTGGGAGTGATGTCATCAACCTGGGAGTGATGTCATCAAGCAGGAAAATTTTTAACACCTCCCCATGCAACAAAATCACATCAGTTAAAAGTTTACAATAAGTATAAATTTAAAGAAAAGAGAGGAAAGGTCCCCTGTGCAAGCACTGACAGCCCAATCCTATGCATGCCTACTAAGAAGTAAGTCCCATTCTAGTCAATGGGGCTTACTCCCAGGAAAGTATGGATAGGATTGGAGCCTGACAGCCTGATCTTATGCATGTCTACTCAGAAGCAAGTCCCATTCTAGTCAATGGGGCTTACTCCCAGGAATGGGTGGATAGGATTGGAGCCTGAGGGCCCAATACTATCCAACTTTTCAGCACCAGTACAACCTCAATGCAACCCTGAGGTAAGGAAACAAATGTTCCCATACAACAACAACAACAACAACAGTATTTATATACCGCTTTTCAACAAAAAGTTCACAAAGCGGTTTACAGAGAAAAATCAAATATCTAATGGCTCTCTGTCCCAGAAGGGCTCACAATCTAAAAAGCTGCAACACCAGCAGACAGCCACTAGTACAGACAGTGCTGGGGTGAGGTGGGCCAGTTACTCTCCCCCTGCTAAATAAAAGAGGAGCACCCACTTGAAAAAGTGCCTCTTACCCAGTTAGCAGGGGTTCCTTGAGGAGGCTTCTGGGACTGCCTCCCCAGTAAAGGATGCAGCACATGCCCCATTGGCACTGGAAAATTAGATCCAATTTGGATCCTATCCAATTTGCCAGTGCAGCCATGCCAGTGGGGTGTGCACTGCATCCTGTGGTGTGGAGGCAATCCGGCTTCCTCAAGGTATGGGAACATTTGTTCCCTTAGTCTGGAACTGCATTGCAGCTGCACCAGTGTTGGAAAGTTGGATAGAGTTGGGCCCTGAGTCATTTACTGACCCTTGGGGTGCCAACGCTTCCACAACAGTTCCATGGCAGACTATGAAGCAGGGTGGTTTGCCATTGCCTTCCTCAGTCATGCTAGATTTCCCTCAGCAAGCTGGGTACTCATTGCCATTGCCTTCCCCAGTCATATTATCTTTCTCCCAGCAAGCTGTGTACTCATTTTACCGATCTCGGAAGGACGGAAGGCTGAGTCGACCTCAAGGCTGAGTCAACCTTGATCCGGCTACCTGAGGTCCCAACTTCCGCTGGGATCGAAATCAGGTTGTGGGGAGACTTCTCCACTGCAATACTGCAGCCTACCACTCTGTTACAGAAAGAGGGAAGGCCCCCCCTTCTGAGCCCACTTTCCCAAGTGATGTGTGGAAAGAAAGAACCTCTCAACAACTCTGCGCCATGCAAGGCTCTATAAGTTTAAACATTATTTAAAATTACAAAACAAACCCCTAACCCTACCAAGCAGTTGCTTATTTGTTTAAAAAAAAAAAAAATTCCCCAGACATCCCAAAGGCTGCAATCCAATCCACGCTTATGCTGGAGTAAGCCCCACTGACCAGCACTGTTAAAATTATATACATGTTCAAAGTACAGATTTGTAACATTTCCCCAAATGCAGTCACACTCCATGGTCTACTCTAATGGTCAAGTCATGTCTAATGGACATGGTCAAGTCTAATCGATTAAAAATAAAATACACATTGAAATGAATGGAGGCCCACCTGAAATTAACTCGTGACCCACCTCATGGGTCCTGACCCACAGTTTGAGAAACAATGAAGTAGGGAAATCCTATTTTAAAATGTGATAATATTGACCGGATCCTTGCTTTGACACTCACCTGAACTGGGAACGAACCCTGGTCTCACACGGGATGTGGCACAAGAACAGGTGGATCTCCAAAGAGCAAAATACACTCCACTGCTTCCAACACTCAGTGTCTGTATTGCCTCTTTAGGGGGAAATGTCTGTAGGGGGAAATGTACTTGTATGTCAGATTCAGCCGTTGATCACCACACCCTTGGGTGAGGCACACCCCTCCAGTACAAGCTTCTTGCTTCTTCCTGATAAGCTTCATAATGAGTTCTACTGCCTAAATTGATCTCCCTGTTTAATTCCCAGACTTGTGGTCTGTGCCTCTTCACACTAGTGTAGAAAGATGATAGTGCATCTGAAGATCTTGTGCCTTATTTGTAACTTTAAACAAAGTAAACTATTGCTTTGGATAACCTTGCTATTTTTCCAATGTTCTGGTGCAAAATGTTTCTATCTGGTTTGGGAAAAGGTTATTCGAATAGTTTTCGTACTCCCAAGACCAGTGTTGGCGTCAGCCAAGTCAGGCATGGATCCCAGAGCTCATGCTTATGAGGATCAGGGCCGTAGCTGGGGGGGGGCAACAGTTTGCCCCTCCTAGCATTTTTTCCAAACCTGTCCTCTTTATCGAATCTGGCGTCAGTTGGGGGTGATTTGAAGCCCTTTTTGCCACATTTTTTGTGCACAGGAAGGTGCTTCTGGCAGGGATTGGGGAGGAGAGAGAGTGCATGTGTGTAGAGTGAGTAGAACAGGGTCGGGGGGGGGGGCTCCTTGGAAGTTCTGACCTCTGGTCACCCTGTCCCCATCCAGAGCACAAAGAGAGCAGGGCTGGTCAAGAGCAGCTACCAGAAGGTTGGGAGAGATTTCTACTTGTACTGGCTGGGGGAAGGGAGGTGCTATTTCTTCTACTGTGGAACATGCTAATTACTATAATGGTACTGCTGTGGGGGGGGGGGCAGGGAGAAATGTTTTGGTTTGGAGAAATCCTGGGGGCAGGTTCTTGCCTTTCAGATATACTTTTAAAATTAATGGCTGCTGCTTGGGAACTGGGGAGACCCTTTTTCTGGTGGGAGAAAACATAGAAAGCATTTCAGCTAAAGAGAACAAAGAATTTGAGTGTGGGAAAGGTTCTAAGCAGGGGCGGATCTGGGGGAGGCCATGGGTGCAGACCCCCCCCCAACTGTCCTGCCAGCAGGGAAGGGTGCCCACCAGGATGGAGAGCAAAATCAGGTGTCAGGGGAACACCCACTGGGCGGGTGTCAAGGAGATTGGCTGGAGTCCAGGTGGGAGCCCAGACCCAGGTCTGCCTGCCCAGCAAATGTCCACAGAAGCGATAAGCTCAGGCAGGAGCCCAGGTCTAAACAGCAGGTAAACCTGGGCTCCAAGTCTAAGCAGGAGTCCAGGTCTACCCACCCAGCAAATGGCCACAGAGGTGATAAGCTCAAGCGGCAGCTCAGGTCTACCTGCCTGGTTGACCTGGGCTCTGAAGGTAGTGCTCATGGTCCCCTCCCAAACAGAGACTGGACCCACCCCTGGTTCTAAGGAGATTCAACTCAGAAAGCTGGGAGAATTCAGCTCAACCAGGTAGATTCAGTCAATTCAAATCTTCTGTACTTTGCTCTTTAAAAGTAATGAATATTGTAAAAAAAACTAGTGTTCCAATGATGTGACTAGCATATCTTTCCTGTTGCTTTGATGTAAAGTAAATTTATTTTAATATGTATCAATGCATCAGCAATGTGTCATCAACAAATGTTATATAGGCGCTAGATATGCGTTATATAGGTGATTGATAGGAGCTAGACAGGCATTATATAGGCGCTATATAGGTGTTGGAAAGGCATTATATAGGTGCTATATAGGTGTTAGAAAGGCATTATATGGGTGCTATGTAGGTGATAGATAGGCGCTATATAGGTGTTAGGCGCGAGATAGGCATTATATAGCTGTTAACTATATAGGTGCTAGGTGTTGCATAGGCGCAAATAGGCTCTATATAGGCGTTAAATAGGTGTTATGTAGGTGTTATGTTTGCACTAGATAGGCACTATATGGGTGTTAGCTAGGTGCTATATAGGTGCTAGATAGGCATTATATCGGTGCTAGATAAGCGCTATAGAGGTGCTAGATAGTTGTTGCATAGGCACTGGATAGGCGTTATATAGGTGGTAGATAGGTGCTATATAGATGCTAGATATGTGTTGCATAGGCTCTAAGGCATTATATAGGTGCTATATAGGTGTTAGATAGGTGAAGATAGGTGCTATATAGGTGTTAAATAGGCACTTTCAATACAAGTGAATACTACCTGCATCACAATGATATGTTTTACTTTTGCAGGGTTGCAGGCCTGTGTGTGTAAGTGAAAGGTGTGTAAGTGAAAGGATCTGTTGCGTGTTATTTCTATGTAGGCAATACATTTTCCATGGTATTCTATGCAAATTATTGTTAGATGGCTTTACAGCTAATGAATACATCTTTCAAAAAAAACCCACATTATTTTCCCTTCATGAAGTTTGGGGGAGTTTTGGGTATTTGATGTTTCTCCAGACTTATCCTTTCATTTTGCCCACCAGTATAGATACCTGACATCATTGCCCCCCTTGAAAAAATAGTCGCCCCCCCCACCTCTAGAATCCTGGCTACGGGCCTGATGAGGACCCACCTGGCCAGCACCTGAAGGATGAGGAGGATATTGACTGCTGCTCCTACCCATAGCTGCTAACCACAGCTACCCAATAAGATTCTGCCCCGTTGAAAGCTTAGCAGGTGATGGTGGTGATGCCTGAAGCTTAGCAGGTGATGATGTGTGGCAGCAAAAGGTCTCCTCCACCTCCAGCACATGGCACCATTTTGATTTTCCAGATACTCCACTCCCGGAGGAAATATGGCAAACGGAACTGGGGGGAAGGGGGTTTGCTTGCCCATTCTGAATTGCACGCCCAGCACCTTGACTTTCAGGTAGAAAAATCCCACAAAGAAAAACTTAAAAGACAAAAAGCAGCAAGATTCATTGCACAGTTTTATTACTTTTGTACATGGTGCCATTGAAATATATAGTTTGATGGTGACTGGATAATCCTATTTATTGATTTAATTTACTTATTTAAAAGATTTATACCCCGCCTTTCCGATGCTGGAGCAATGCCCAAGGTGGCTTACAATTTCAGAATGAAGTACATGATATACAAAACAATTTTTTTTAAAAAATAAGGGCAATACAACCAAATTTGGGGGGGGGGGGACTGATAGAGCCAAAGCAGTGCTACAGAAGCACAGAAGGCAGACAATGACCCATCACCCAAATGCAAGAAGAAATAGTTTTGAGCCCTCAACGAAAAGTCACGAGGGTTTATGGGGACAGTACATTTCTTTTTTATGCAAGTGTCACATGTAGCATGTGCTGTCCTTGCAGCCATCATGTGAGCGGACACCAAATACAAATTGCCAGCTCTCCTTAATGACATGCTTACAAGTAATTACCCCGATGGACGGGAGTAAATCCTCCTCACCTTCCGCAGGTCTCCTTGACTTCCTTGCCACCCTGGGACAAGAGCACAGCCAGCTGAAGCAAGCCTGTTGCACCATCAGAATGGCATGTGGGACAAATGAATGGCAGAATGGGCAGCAAAATGGCAGATGCGCTTCAATGTCAGTAAGTGTAAAGTCATGCACATTGGGGCAAAAAATCAAAACTTTAGATATAGGCTGATGGGTTCTGAGCTGTCTGTGACAGATCAGGAGAGAGATCTTGGGGTGGTGGTGGACAGGTCGATGAAAGTGTCGACCCAATGTGCGGTGGCAGTGAAGAAGGCCAATTCTATGCTTGGGATCATTAGGAAGGGTATTGAGAACAAAACGGCTAGTATTATAATGCCGTTGTACAAATCTATGGTAAGGCCACACCTGGAGTATTGTGTCCAGTTCTGGTTGCCACATCTCAAAAAAGACATAGTGGAAATGGAAAAGGTGCAAGAGAGAGCGACTAAGATGATCACAGGGCTGGGGCACCTTCCTTATGAGGAAAGGTTACGGCGTTTGGGCCTCTTCAGCCTAGAAAAGAGATGCTTGAGGGGGGACATGATTGAGACATACAAAATTATGCAGGGAATGGACAGAGTGGATAGGGAGATGCTCTTTACACTCTCACATAATACCAGAACCTGGGGACATCCACTAAAATTGAGTGTTGGGAGAGTTAGGACAGACAAAAGAAAATATTTCTTTACTCAGCATGTGGTCGGTCTGTGGAACTCCTTGCCACAGGATGTGGTGCTGTCGTCTAGCCTAGACGCCTTTAAAAGGGAATTGGACAAGTTTCTGGAGGAAAAATCCATTATGGGGTACAAGCCATGATGTGTATGCGCAACCTCCTGATTTTAGGAATGGGTTAAGTCAGAATGCCAGATGTAGGGGAGGGCACCAGGATGAGGTCTCTTGTTATCTGGTGTGCTCCCTGGGGCATTTGGTGGGCTGCTGTGAGATACAGGAAGCTGGACTAGATGGGCCTATGGCCTGATCCAGTGGGGCTGTTCTTATGTTCTTATGAAATGTGGCCCAGGTGAGGGAATGTGGCTGAGAAACAGATATGAAATTATTGGAAAGTGAGACCAAAATGGACACGGGAGAGTGAAGAATCTTACTGTGCTTTCCCTCTGGGAGTGAAAGTTGGGCTGCCACTAGATGCGTTAAGATTGTCAGCATTGTAATGGGGTCTTACACGGTATTTAAAGACCTTGATTTGATTGTCCCCGGTATCAGCAACAAACAGCATCCCCTGGGTGGAACAAGCAATGCCTGTTGGCCTCTGCAGTCCTTTAGACACCAGGCAGATAGGAGACCCGCTGCTAGGGAATAGGTGGATTTTCTGCTGCTGTTCATCAGCCACGATAATGTTGCCTTCTCGGTCGGCGCACACCCCAGAAGGATTGCCAAACTGGTGGCCGTGCTTGCTGCCGATGGAAGAGACCAGTCTGTGGCTGCTAGAAAACAGCTTGACGTCACCGCATTCTTCGCTCACCACAAAGCCCCCCTCAGGGGCTGAGCACACGTAGCGTGGCCCACGCAGGTTGGAGACTGAGTGAGCCCCTTGCATCTTGAAGGCATTGTCAACGGTGAAGCTGTGCACCTTGCCTTCTGTGTAGTCTGCCACCAGTATCTTTCCAGAGGCGTCCACTCCGATTCCCCTAGGTGAAGAAAACTGCCCAATTTTCAGCCATTCGCCCTTGGAGAACTTGGAGTGATGGTTGAAGATGTGGAGGGTCCCGTTCACCAGGTCCGTAACAGCTGCCATGCCTGCCCGGGTGACAGTGACATCCTCTGGCAAAAAGGTCTCCTTCTTCTTCCCTTCCACACACGGCAGGACCTGAATCACTTGGCCTGAGCGGTTGAGGATGTGGACCCTCGGGGCGTTTTCGCTAGTTACATAGACAATCCCGTCCAGCGAGCAGTGAATTCCATACACACCCCCATAGCGGTTGCCGTTGGGGTTTGGGATCCGTTGGACCAGATCATTCTGTCGGTAGTAGAGGTGATTTTTGATATTGTCCAGGTCATGGCAGATGACTTTCGCTTTCTCGGCCAGTTGGTGAACTTGATGATCTGTCACCATGCCCAGGCCTGGGTGGTTGCTTAGGAGAGGACTGGCCTTCTGAAAGGTGGCATCTGACTTGACTTGAAGAGCATAAACGGTCTTCAGGAGTTTCTCCTTCCGCTGGGTGTCCTCCAAGGTATAGTCCATGTTTTCTCTCTGTCTCAAAAATCTTCAGAAGAAAAAAAAAATGTTGGTTTTCATAGGTGCTACAAGTGGTGTAGCTACACCATCTGGTACTTGGGGGCACAAAATTTTTTAACACCCCACTTCCTCAGAAAAGCAGTTTTCGGCAAAAACCAGAAGTGCCTTTCTAAGGCCTCTTTCTGAGGCTCGGGGAGGCTGTGCACGGCCTCCTTGGGTCTCAGAAAGCCTCCAAAAGACACCACCTGACACCTCCCCAGGCATGGCATCCAGGGTAATTGACTCCTCACCCCCCCTTAGGTACACCACTGACAAGAGTCCTTGTTATAAAATCTTAGTTTGTGAAGGCAGATATTAACCTTGCTCAGGCTGGCAAAGACCACAAGAAAGACTTAGTCTTCTCTGGTATTATCCTAAATACATTGTTTTCACATATTCAAGGGATCGTCTTGAGCTTCAAGGATGGCCCCCCCCCCCATGGTATATGGTATGATTTTGTACCCATGCCTCTGTGTGATCGCTCAGGAAGCTGGCAGTAATTCAACCACCCAGCAACAGAGGATTCCAGGGCAAAAAATAGGGGCTCAACAGGGAGAGAGACTTAACAAGGACAACATCCAGTACATCAGAACTGGTCCCAAGGTCAGCCCAAAGCTGTCCAATGACTGAGACAATGCACCAAATGAGGCCCACCTTAATTGGCATCATACCAGCTTCTGTCTTCACTGCGTCCTGCTGCTCTAGCCCACCACTCTCCTCTCCTTCACATTCCCTTTTCAGAGCTGTCTTGAATCCTTTCCAAATTCAAAGAAGAGGGAGGAGGAGGTGGAACAGTGGAAGCGGGTGGGCAAATAGAGGAATTCCCCCTGCCAATCTGCCACCTGAGGCAATAGTCATTGGCCTCATAAACGGACCAAGGTCTGGTCTAGAGGGTCGAGCCTCCGTTTGCCTGAAGATAACATCCGCAGGTCGCCAGTTCGAGGCCACTGGCACCGTGTGACCTTGAAGCAGCTGACAAGCTGAGCCGAGTTATTCCACCTGCTCTTCGGTGTGAGCGAAGAAGTGTCTTGGCTGCCCTCCATGTGAGAGATAAAGGAGCTGCTTGTCAACTTGCGTGGGAGGAAACAGGAGGCCAGAATGTGATACCAGATCAGAAAGATCATCTGAAATGTTGTGGTTCTTGAAAGATAGAACCTTTCAATTGTAAAAATCCCTACGGGGATTTAGAACAGCCTGCCTTTGTAAACCGCCTTGAATAAAATCTGAGGAGAAATCTGACGACCAAGAAAGGCGGTATATAAATGCCTGTATTATTATTATTATTATTATTATTATTATTATTATTATTATTATTATTATTATTATTATTATTATTAAAAAAAACAGGAGATACAGTTAGAAAGCATGCTGTCTACTTGAGGAAGAGGGTACAAGTTGACTTTGGAACAGTGAACCTGCTTATGGTCGACAACTCCCAGGCGAATAGCAGTCACAGTGTGTGTTGGGGGGGATCTAAATCAGGACTATGAGAGGAAAAGTATTAAAGCCCTTCTCCCCTGTGTCACAGTCCCAGTTTTTCTCCCCTCTACCCTGCCCCAATAGCCGATGCTATTAAATTAGGAAAATATACATGAAGGGTCAAACTACATTTGATTTGCAGCACAATCCTATGCATGTCTGCTCCCACTGTGTTAAGTTGGACTTACTCTCAAGAAAGTGTGCATCGGATTTCAGCCTTAGTTTGGTCTATTTCCACCCCACTACCCACATTGGAAGTACATGTAGGCTATAGATTTCCAAGAGATCTTTTTTGTTGTTGATTATGATACCAAAGTTTTGGGACAAAACAGTGTACAGGACACTACAAAACAGTGGCTGGGGGAAGTGGAGTTGCAAAATGACAGGTTGTACAATAATTGACACGTTTGGGTGCATTCACACACACAGCACTCAATAGTGCATTCTGCTCAATATTCCACCATGCTCCAAAAAAGGCTAAGCTAGATTTGAACCTGGCTTTTGGGAAGCAGAGATTACTGTACACAATAGGGAAAAACAAATCACACCACTGTGCGATGGAAGCAGGCAGGCTACAGGTTTGAGAATGACTTTATCACCATCAGAACTACTGAGGGACCTTCTGCTCTTCCCAGACTAGCATCAACTACCAAGATACCCAGAGCCGGCAAAGTTGGGGAAGAAAATGAGAGACTGGTTACCTCTGATGGATGGATCCCTCTTTGCTTCCCAGCAGAGCGCCAAGCGTTCTCTAAATAGTTTCCCTTGCTGAAAGAAAGGTGCGGAGGACTCTGTTGTTATGGACAGAGAGGAACCTGCTTACCTATGGTGGCTAATTGACTTGTGTCAATAGGATTTTTCTGCCAGGACAAACAAAGAGTCATGGCAAAAGTATGTAAAGCAGGACACCCCCCCCCCACCAGATCTTGGCAGTGTGTTATAAGGATGCTGGGTGAACTCTCACCTCACATTCAAGACTGTGCTGTTGTGTTTATCTATAATGGTTGCCAGCCAGCCAAAATGAGACTTCCCCAGCTCGAATCTTGCCCTCTTGGCCAAGTGCCAGGACTGGAAGCTGTCAAACCATTAAACCTGAGCCTATGTGCATGTTTTTCTCTTTAGTGTACAAGCACATAATACTTAAGGTGTGTATATGTAGCAGGATGTCTTGAATAACAAAAGCCATAATCAATTACAGATTTCTTTGTTTTGCTGCTGATCGTCTGAAACCTACTACTTAAAACCAGTGAGAGAGAGAGAGAGAGAGAGAGAGAGAGAGAGAGAGAGAGAGAGAGGAAAATCACTCTTCATATACTCAGGGGCACAAGGTCTTTGGATTCTTTTTCAGAAAAAAAAGTCAGTTCTCTCAAGGGAAATGCACTCTGCATGCGCTTAGGGATGTTCTGATGAGGGTGCAGAACTTTTAAAATAAGGTTGACAAACCTGTAAGTCTAGAGGCACAAATGACCCCTTCTTCACCTTTTAAGATTTGTACGTTCTATCTGATTCTTTCTCAGTGGACTTCAAGTGGGGTATCAAGGTTGCTCCCCATCTTTTATCATCACAAGAACCTGTGAAGTAAATCAGGTTGTGAGATGGCAGCTGGTCCAAGCCACCCAGTATGCCATAGCATTGCTAAGACATTGTTTTTATGCAATCTACTGCAACTGAAGCTCCCCCACCCCATCATATTAATGGTCAAGATCCTTATGATTACTCACCAAGTAGTTTAGCGGAGATTCCTGGTACTGCTTGCAGGTTCTCGTTTTATTCCTTCCTGTTGATCATGGCTGCAGGGTGAATTGCCCCTACAATTGCCTCTCTGTGAATTGCCCCATGTCGGTTACTGTGACTGTAGTGGGGCATAGGGAAGGAAGGCTGTTGTCCTCCTTCTACCCATGACATCAGTGATTCCCAAACTTATCTGGGTCATGATACCCCTGCAACCTCTTCTTCCTGGCTCAGCCAGGTACTACCATCTTGGATCTTGCAAAATCTCATGATATCCAAGATGCTGATGCCCGAAGGAACAGGCAGGAAGGACCCCCAGGCACATCCCGAGGTGTCCCTGTGAGTGTGCCGTGATTCCCTAAAGTGGTGACTTTCAACCACTGTGCCCTGGCATATTGGTGGGCCATGAATGGTCTGCAGGTGTGCCGTGGGAGTTTGGGGGAGGCTCATGTATTGGTAGGGTCATTGGGGAATGTGAGCCCCCAGCCAATATTGCAGTGTGCCTTGTCAAAAAACTGACGGTGTGCCTTGACAATTTTAGCACCTTCTCAGTGCGCCATGAGATTAAAATGGTTGAAAATCGCTGCCCTAAAGCAGGGGTGTCAAACTCGTTTCATACCGAGGACCGAATGGCATTCATGATGCCTGCTGAGGGCCGGAAGTGATGTCGTTAGGCAGGAAGTATTGTCATTAAACAGATCATAACAAAAAAATAAGCACTTTTCTCACTTAGGAATTCATTAGCTGCAAATGACAGAAAACACACAAATCTTCAAGATATGGGACAGCCCAATTTTTGCAGGGGCTGCCCTTTCAGCAGTAACATCTCAGCACTGCTCAGCAGCTGAGAGCCTGAGGGCCAGATAAAAAGCTTCTGTGGGCCGCATCCGGCCCCTGGGCCTTATGTTTGACACCCCTGCCCTAAAGCATCGTAAGGCACACTTTGGGAACTGCAGCACTACGTCATGTTGGCTGTCTGAGGGCCAAACTAGATGTGAATTCAATCATGTCTCTGGTTGTTCTTGTTTGAGTGTGTAAATACAAGGTATGAGGGTTGATTACCTCTTGCCCCATGCTGAGGTTCCGATTGAATTTGGGAAGCCCACTTCTGTTATTTACTCACGCACGTGCACAGGCCAATGCCATAAGCCCTATTCAGAAGTTATGACGACGTGGATGCTGTCCACATGATGGGAGGGACAACAAGAGTGTGCAGGTAAACCTCACCCCCTGCCAAAGTCCCCACTCTTCAGCAGTGACAAATGTCTCCATGAGGAGAGATTGTCCCTGTGATTAACAACGCAGGAGATGGGCTCTGAGGCCACCTCATTTCACTCCAAAGGATACATTGGCAGGGGGAAAAGAATCCACCCCAATAGCCAGTAGTGTGCTTACAGGGCAACTAATCCACAGTAGATACCCCTATGTGCCCGCACATTGAAGGAGTTGAACATGTGCAGCCTCTTACCTCACTTCAGTGACTCTCATTGAGCCGGAGTCTGGATCTGAGATGTTTGTGAGTTGAGCCTCTTTCTCCAGCAGCAGCAAAATAAACAAATAAATAAAATAAATAACTCAACCTGACAAGTAAATAGGGTTGCCTCAGCTGGACAGTGGGAAGACCGTGGGAGGCGGTTTCTTTGTTCCATTTTTTTTTTAAAAAAGCATCTCCCACGGCAATGGACTCTGACCTTTTTGTTGCGCTATTGTTGCTTTAATCACCGGGATAAACACACATACCAAGGAGGCCTCGGGCTCCCATTCACCTTTCTGGGACTGAAGGTCTGTCATGGCCTGTTTCAAAGCCACCCCCAAGCCTCTAGCGACACCTCCATGATGGGCAGGCCATGGCTGGATTCATGCTCATGCTCTCCTCGTCTCCAGTGGGCACCACAAACGGAACATCGACCCTTCCACCACATCCTTAACTATCTAACAGCCTTTTTCAACCACTGTGCCATGGCACATTGGTGCGTCATGAGTGGTCTTCCCGTTTGCCACAGGAATTTGGGAGAGGGTCATTTATTAGTAGGGCTGTTGGGGCATGTGAGCCCACCCCCTATTGGCAGCACAGTGTGCCTTATCAATTAAAGAAAAAATGATGGTGTGCCTTTACCATTTTAGTGCCTTGCTGGTGTGTCATGAGATGAAACATCGCAGTGATTTTTGAAAAATGAAAATGAAAGATGAAACATGTCAGTGCTTGACAATCACTGATCTGCGGTTTGTAGAAACCTGGGAATCTCAAACCATACGGTCTGGTTGGACCAGGACTTTTTCATTTCCACCCAATCCCCTTGCACAACTAAAAGTGCCATCCCTAATGCAGACCTACTCAGAAGTCCCACTGAGCTCTATGGAGATTACTCCCAAGCAGGGATGGGCCACGATTCAGATGACTTGGACTCCAGCTGCAAAAACATGCATTTTTCGCAACTTATACGGACGCATGTCAAAAACTTGGACACTGACTCGGGACCCTAAAAATAAAAAGACTCGAATAGACTCAAGTCAAGACTCCCTTTCCTGTGTGCTTGCGACTCTGTTTTGTGTGCTTGCTTTTTTCACTGCTTCTGGGACTTGAGTCAAAATGACTCAAAAAACAGCTTGGACAAGGTGTGACGGCAGCCGTTATGGCTCTTGGGCAACTCAAATCAAGGGGGGGGGAGACTCGGGACTCGACTCGAGTCTCGGTGCTGTGGTTCCGGCACATCCCTGCTCCCTAAGAAGTGCATGAAGGATTGCAGCCTTATTCAGCCTGCAATGTTGACGTCAGTGCACTGCCCTGTCTAGTCCTTAATATTTTTGCAAGGACAAATGTTTTTTAATAGCAGTTTCATAGAATGACCACTAGGAGGATCTGTCTGCCCAATTAATCAATGGGAGGCAATCTCTCTCTCTCTCTCTCTCTCTCTCTCTCTCACTCACACACACACACACACACACACACACACACACACAGAGGTGGAATTTTACAATCGTCTGTATATTAAATGAGAAGCATTGCACTGAGTGAAATGAACGCAGAAAAAGAGGGTGGACATTAACCAAGCTGTGCATTAATACATTTAATTTGGAGATAAGGAAAAGTTTCTCACTATCCTCAGAATGGCTTTTGGAAATAACCTTCTCAGGACAATCAGTGGACCAAGGAAACTGACTAATTTAAAACCGAGCTGAATATATTTAAGGAGGTGGGGGGCTCCAGCGTCAATTTTTATTGGATTCCTCGGTTGTCTTACACTAGGGCAAAATGGATGATTTGTTGTTGTTCTGAGATTTGGAGGAGCAAGTTCCCAAGCTGGGATATCAGAGCTGGGCTTTAAAAAATCTGTGGTCATGCCATAAGCAAGCTGGCTGCATCTTTTGGGAGGGCAGGGGGTGCTGAGCAAGTTGGTTTCAGTGGGCCCTGCACATCTTGTGTGAGATGCGGGAAAAAAAAGTCAATGAATGCCCTTGAGAATGTACAAAGTGCCACCCCATACACTACTGTTGCGAAATGAATTAATACATTTGGCACTGACCCTTGTAGTGGCAGCTACAAAATATATCAGATCAGGGAAAGGGCTTCCCAGACAAAGGCTGTAACTTTTAAGCTGCCCCTTTTGTGATTTTTTTATTTAGGTGTTGCATGAGTTATTTATTTATTATAATTATTATTTATGTGATTTATACCCCACCTTTCTCCCCAAAGGGCATCCAAGGTGACTTGGCCAAATGATTATGAATTCATTGACTATTTTAAGCTGCTGCTCCTATCAACTTCCTTTTGGGCTGTTTTGAATTTTCTCTTATGCTCGTCTAATAGCTAATCTTCTTAAAAGGGGTTTGGTGGATGTGTTGGTTTCTGATGAGTAAGATAGGATCACATCCTAACTTTTGCTGAACACAATGGGCTTACATCTGAGTAAGGTAAATAACACCATTTTCAAACACCTCTAGGGCAGTGATTTTCAACCTTTTTCATCTCATGGCAAACTGACAAGGCCCCAAAATGGTCAAGGCACACCACCAGGTTTTTGTCAATTGACAAGGCACACCATGCTGCCAGTGGGGGCTCACATCTCCCATTGGCCCTATGACCTTCCCCCAAATTCCTGTGGCACACCTGTGGACGACTCGCGGCACAACAGTGTGCCATGGCACAGTGATTGAAAGTGACTGCTCTAAGGATTGGATAAGTTTGTGGAGGACAAAATTCTGTCATTGGCCGCTAGTCATGGTGGCTACATGTTACCTCTGGCTTAATGTACTCCAGTTTCTAGTAAAGGGCAGGAAGTGACTGTCTATATGTCTCACATCAGGGTGTCTGTTCAGCCACAATAAGAAATGAGCTCCTGAACTAGCTTTGGCCTGATCCAGCAAAGCTCTTATTAAACAGATTATTTTTAAGTGTCGTAAGCTGCCTCCAGGGTTACAGCTAGAACTGTAGGCTTTCATTGTTTTAATAAATAAAACAGAATGTAATTTAGATAAGAGCTCCTTAAGATAAACATTAAATAAAACCCTAATACAGCTCAGGACACGAACAGTTTTGTTTCTTCCACCATTCTTGCAATTTAGATTGCATTGGCTAACGAACCAATATTAAAATGACTTCTTTTCCTCCCACATGAGCAACCTTGGACACAATCAACGTGCAAAGGTACCCAAATGTGCTTTCTAGGACTGGGGAGAAGGGGAAGGGGGAGAGAGAGAGGGAGACCTTCTAATTGCTTCTCCAGCTGCAGAAATGCATTCCATCAGTGTTATAAATGCCCCTTTTCTGGGCACATTCCGAGAATGTGTCCCCAGAGCCCTTAGAAACACAAGGAGGAAAGCAAATGCAAACGTTGGAAATAAAATCAGTGCCCAGAGGAGCAGAGTACAGTAGCCCTGCTTTCTTTAATTAAGAACCAAGCGATACGATAAGGCTCAGTGCTTGCTTACTTGCGAAACGCGTGCAGGCTCTCAGGGCCCAATCCTCTCCAACTTTGCAGCGCAGCGCAGCCGTGTCAACAGGGGCTGTGCGCTACATCGTGCGATGGGAAGACAGTCATGGAGGCCTCCTCAAGCCAAGGGGATACTTGCTCCTTTTGCCGTGGGGCTGCATTGCAAATGCATCGGCGCTGGAAAGAAGAGGGTTGGGTCCTCAGTTATGCTGCCGGGGTCACTTCAGGGCAAGAGGTTGTCCAGTCCGTCTACCTTCTGCCTTCTCCAGCCCAGCCTCAATTCTCTGCCCCACAGACTTCCTTACGTGCATTTGTGCTGCAAACAAGGCTTTGCACACTAATCCAGGGCCTAGGAGAGGGGGAGGTAAAGGGGGTAATTTGTACCCTGGCCCAGGGTGAAAAGGGAGGCCCAGGAGCCAAAGGAGTGGGCCCAGAAATTCCAAGATCTTACGTTTTCCTATCTACTCAGACTTGTTGCCCGGCCGGGATACTGGGGACACTACTGTGACTGGGGATGCTGGGGACACTACTGATGCCACATGAGTTGGTAGACCTGGGCTCTGAAGACTTTTCCACCTGTCTCTACTCCCCCCCCAGTTTTACCCCTCCCTGCCCCTATTCTGCTCACCCGTCACCACCCTCCCCTGCTCTTTCACCCCTCCCCTTTTGCAAAGGGGCCCAAAGAAACTTTGTACCCCCTGCTAAAATTCCTCTCAGAGGCCCTGCACTAATCTATGGCTAACCCATTGCTGTCTAGTATGATCATTCTAATGGGGGCCAATCAACGGCTCTCCTCCAAGAAAGGAATTTGCAAAAGAGGCTCCAAATAATTAGGATTCATCAAGTGGTTCGACTGAATTTTCTGCAAGCCTGAATCATGACAGCAACTGTTACCCTGCACATGCCCTATCTTGTCTGATCTTGGAAGCTAAGCAGAGTCAGGCCTGGTTAGTACTTGGATGGGAGACCGCCTGGGAATACCAGGTGCTGTAGGCTTATACCATAGTCTTTCCATGCCCAATCTCATCTGATCTCGGAAGCTAAGCAGGGTCAGGCCTGGTTAGTACTTGGATGGGAGACCGCCTGGGAATACCAGGTGCTGTAGGCTTATACCATAGTCTTTCCATGCCTGATCTCGTCTGATCTTGGAAGCCAAGCAGGGTCAGGCCTGGTTAGTACTTGGATGGGAGACCGCCTGGGAATACCGGGTGCTGTAGGCTTATACCATAGTCTTTCCATGCCCGATCTCATCTGATCTCGGAAGCTAAGCAGGGTCAGGCCTGGTTAGTACTTGGATGGGAGACTACTTGGGAATACCAGGTGCTGTAGGCTTATACCATAGTCTTTTGAGACTGAAGGTTGCCAACCATGAATCAAGACAAGGATTTCCTTTCAAATGCTATGTGTTGTCATTTACCTTAGCAAGCTTAACAGCCCATCCTATCCCCGCTATCCTAAGGTGTCAGGGTAGTTGTGAAGGTCTCCTCTGGGTAAGGAAAAAAAATGGTTCCTTACTCAAGTGTAAGCCTTCGCAGGGGTATTCTTGGACCTCGCACTAGTTCAACAGCTGGCGCTGGTCCAGTGCACCCATGCCACGGAATTGGATCTGGAAAGGGGGTTAGGATTTGGCAGCCATCACTGAACCCACCCCCTTCCCAGACCTGATCCACTCCTCCCCCCCGCCCATCCTGCTTTTCCCATTGACTTCAAGCAGCAGGAGATGCAACGATTCTGGTGGCCTTCCCACCGGCGCACTGGGCAGCATATTGTGTGGTCAGAGCACCTTTTATGACTGGCAATGATTGCTTTACAGCAGTCAGTGCCAACAGAAGACATGCACTGGCATTGCGGGGTAAGTATAGGATTGTGCTCTAAGCCTGCAATCCTATACACAGTTGCCTGCGTGTACCCCCATTGAACTCAATGGGGTTTACTTCTAAAGAGACACTCATAGGATTGCACTGCAATAAAATTTTGTTCTCAACAGTTTGTGCTGCTGCTACATCAAATGTTTTCTTGCCCTCCCCCCCATTTGTGATTTAGCTTACACTGGCCTCTCAATGGACGATGCCAAGGATCAAACCAGTGACCTTCTGTACACGGTGCCCTTCCAGAGGCCCTGCCCCTCGCACAGTGCCCCCACATTGCCTCTGTGGCTCAGGCCCCATTGCTGTGCCTGGAATGCCACGATCTCCCAGCCAGCCTGCTCTCTGTGCACATTCCATGCGCTTGTTTGCCCCCAAGACACAAGGGCACCTGGGCAGGCTTCCGTCTCTGTTCACCTGAGACCAGCCCAGATGCCTATCTGCCAGGCTGGCCGTAAAGGAGGGGTAATGGCTGGCTATCAGATGCCTTTAGGTTGACCAAATAACCATGTAATACGGCTGGCACCGCAGTGAGTTGGGCACCCTCCAGGCTCGATGCGAGCCAGGATAAGACTTGCTAGCAGTTCAACTCCCATCCAATTATTTAAACACAAAGGTAAACGCTTTTACCTTTTGAACTTGAAATCCACCTGCCTGGCAGTCTCCCTCTGTCCCCCCCCCCCAGCTCACAGGAGGAAGGGTTCCTTTATCCCTGGTTTTGTTTGCCCTCCAGCTATGTTGTTGATGTTCCCCCTAATCTTATTTTTGTTCCTACTGGTTAGAGCAAGGAGGCCAGGCCCAGGGGCACTTTTCTGTTCCTGGTTTGCTTACTGCCTTGCATGGTGACCTTGACCAAGTTGGCTGATGTCGTCACCCAATCGCTATGTGGGAGACCAGTCAAGCATGGCGTCCATGACAGTTCTGCTCTCCTCTCCTTACCACTCCGGAGGCCTGCAGCCTGAAATTGGCTGGTTCTTGCAAACAATAAAGGAACCTCAGCTTTATTAAACTCAGCTCTCTCCATTCAGCGCTGGTAACCAGGCAAGGTCCTGACCTGGTGCCCCCCAGTAACACGTCCCCCACAGTGTCCCCCAATAACATGTTGGGCGGTACCACTGTCACCCATACTGAGGATTCATTCAGCAGTCAGCCTGGCCAGGTGGGTCGTGATAGAGATGGGCCCTTGGCCAGCAACCAACCTGGACCACTTCCTTGTCTGGTCTTGCTACCCAGCTTGGCTGACCCCAGTGGGAGCAGAGATGGCTGGGGCACTGGTCCCCAAGTGGGTAAGATAGTACAACTGCCTGCCCCATCAACAGAGGTCTAGTGTGGTTGAAGGAGGGTGCAGAGCTGTGGGGCAACCAGCCTGTTTGTCTGCACGGCCGCTGTCTCTGGTGGTACTCACAAAAGTGACGCAAGCGTATGGTTCAGATGGAGGGCGTTCAACTCTGTGCACCGATTTGCCTCCATTGGTCCTCGTGAAGTTCCTAGATTGGAAAAGGAGAAGGGGACAGAGAGGAAGAGGACATGTGGCGGGGAGTGCTGATATAAACCTTTGGAGAGCAGTAGAAGTCACAGAGGCCGGCACGTCATCAGGTAAGGGGGCAGCATCTGGCTTTAGGGGGTCTGGGGTCTGCCCTGCCTGCAGGCGAAATCTTGGGCCTATTCCACCCTGTGTGCCCCATGCAAGCTGCTCTGGCTTTTCTCAAGTGAGGAGTGACCTAAGCATCTAGTAAATGCCCCACACTTGGACTGAGTTGGTCAGTCCAAGGGGGTTCCAGCCACTGCCTGTAAGCTATCTTGACATCAACGGCTTGTGATGGAGAAACCGGTTGGTGAGTTGGTCAGGTGCTGCCGCTTCTTGGAGGGGATCCAGCTTCTTAGGAGCACACGTGGAGGGAGGGATTCCAAGATATGCAGCAATTGCCATCATCCTCCGCTGATTACGGACAATTGAACTAATCGGAGGCGATTCATCAGGGCTGCAGCTCTGATAACATGAGTTATCAGAAATCCGTTGTCCAAGGCTTGACCAGCGTTACGGTTACCATAACAGGGGAGCATTCCTGGTGCACAAGACCTGACTGAAGAAGCTTGCCCAACCTTAATGAAATCACTGAGAGCATTTTGGGGTGGATTTCAGGGGACATCAACTGATATTGCTATAAGATTTGGCACAGCCTTTGTGCTGCTACCGACCTGCTCAACCTCTACTCTTGTAAGCTACATTGGGCCCACAGCATCCATGGTCTACACTTCGGCAAATCTGAACCACCGCACATGGCCTCCCTGAGCGTCAGAACCCCTCAAGGAGCGACTTTCAGTCCACGCCTGTGACTTCCAGTCGTGTCTGGGAGGTGTTCTAAAGTGCGGGGAAGACACCCCCACCCACTCTATGGGGCTGCCAGTGCCTCAGAACTCCCCCGGAAGAAACCGTAAGTCACAGACATGAATCAGAAGTTGCTTCTCTTTGCTTCCTGGAAGCGTTCTGTGGTGTAGGGAGGCCCATGGAGTGGGCCGCAGGTCCGGTGCAAACTCCGGAGCGCCCAGTGCGACCTCACAGTAAGTCATTGTGATGCCATGAACCTGACTCCACTTTGGGACTCTGCGGCTTTTGGTACCTGTGGGGGATCCGGAATCAATCCCCACCGATTCGAGGGTCCACTGTAATGTCAAAATAATAATAATAATACAGGTATTTCTATACCGCCTTTCTTGGTCGTCAGATTTCTCCTCAGACTTTATTCAAGGCGGTTTACATAGGCAGGCTGTTCTAAATCCCCGTAGGGATTTTTACAATTGAAGAAAGGTTCTATCTTTCAAGAACCACAACATTTCAGATGGATCTTTCTGATCTGGTGTCACATTCTGGCCTCCAGTTTCCTCCTTCATCTCTTCTCACATGGAGGGCAGCCAAGACACTTCTTTGCTCACACCAAAGAGCAGGTGGAATAACTTGGCTCGGCAGCTGCTTCAAGGTCGCACGGTGCCGTTGGCCTCGAACTGGCGACCTGCGGATGTTATCTTC
>NC_089833.1:7564357-7569357 GCF_035046505.1 Tiliqua scincoides | reverse complement strand
AAACATTTATCAGTAAGGTGACAGTATCATGTGCTCTCAGAGGACCACACAATACAACCACACTCCCCCAACCCCTGCCTCACTTCTAATGGAATCCTTAGGACAAACCTATAAGGCATTAGCCCGTTTTAACATATTCCCTTCCGCAGTACATTACCGTCGTTTTTTGCGGATTCCTCGTGACAAACGCCTTTGCTTATTTTGCAAGGAAGTTCCAGATACCCTATCCCATATAATATTTTTCTGCCCTTTTCATTCTTCTTTACGCAAATTATATTTAGCCACCTGGCTTTCCCATTATCCTCTCTCATGTGAATCTTCTCTTTCATGGTTTATGGAAGATGCAATAGGACCCTTGACATTTGCTGTTGCCAGATTTCTGGCCTCCATTCTATCCAAAACTCCTGCTTTCAGACAAGTCAAATTGTCCTCCCAAAATACGTGATTCGTCTAATCTTTTCCCAGCATTGGTACCCATAGTTGGTTTCAAGTTGTGAATCCTTAGTTATAGTGCTGGTTGGACGAACAGTTCTTCTCTTTGTAAATTTCTCTTTCAATTCATGTCGCTTATGTTACATATTTTATGGTATTATTGTCTTGTAATTTATTATTTATTGATGTTTTTATGCCATTAAAGGTTTACTACTACTACTACTAATACTACTACTACTACTACTAACCTATAAGGCAGTGGTTCTCAGACTTGCTGAGGCCACAACCCACCTCATCCTTGGGAGCTGGTTTCGAGACCCACCTCCAGCAGCTGCTCCCAAATCGCACTGGGCCCTCCAGAGGCCTCTGCAGGCCTCAGAAATGCATCCGGATACAACCAGAAGTTGCATCTGTGAAACCGGCAACGAAACTTCCAGAGGCATTCTGAGGCCCACAGGGGTCTCTGAAGGCTGTCCTGGGCTGGCACGGTGCAGGAGCGGCTGCCAGAGGTGAGTCGCTACCCAGAACCCAATTTGGACCCAAACATGCAAAGGTGGGTGGGTGCGTGGGCCCAACTGGCAACCCACCTCGGCACTGGGCCACAACCCACCACGTGGGCTACAACCCACAGTTTGAAAAGCACTGCTGTAAGGAAACTATTATTATACCCATATCACAGAGGGGGAAGACTGAGAGAATGGCTTGCCTAAGGCCAACAGGGCTTAGCTCTGGCAGGGGCGAGATTCAAAGCAGGGCAACTGTGAATTGCAATTCAGTCTCTTAGAGAAGGACTCATGGCAGTGAGAACCATAAAGGATAATTTTTGAAGCATGTATTGGGAGGGGGGGGGAGAAGACTTCATGGACATAGTACCTGGCTTGGTAGGTTACTTTCCCGGGTGCCAGAACATCAGATCCCACAGAATCAAGGCCATTCCCTGGAAACTTCCTCTTCAGGCTGCTGACTGGGTTCCTACTGCTATCCAAACAAGGAGCCATTGGTAGTTCCCCCTTCCTGGCACTATTGGCAAGAAGGCCGGATCCATCTTTCGTGCCCATGATGCTCCGGAAGGCATCAGGTGCTGGTTTCCTGCATAGGCTGGTGCCACCTGGCAAAGAACCGTCCTCCTTTTCGTGGATCAGCCATTTCTCTTCTTCTTCCTGTAGCAGAAGGGTTTTGTGGTTTTGCTCAAGGGGAGGCTCTTCCCGGAAACTCTTCCCCCAAGGCAGGCCAGTCTTCAGCACCGGCACCTTCGGGAGGCCCGCCTTGGGCTGCTCGGTGGGGGTTTTGGCCTGGGGTGGAGCCGATCCGGCAGAACCAGGCCGCTGCTGGCTCTCGGGCTTGAGGGCAGCCATTTTGCTCTCCGTGGTGCTGAAGGAATGCTCGAAGAGCAAGGGGTAGTAGAAGCGGGGCAGGAAGGCCGACCTGTCCGGGTTCTGCAAGTGTTGGAAAGGAGTAGAATGGGGGTGCATGAGCTGGGCAGTGGAGGCCAGGAAGGGCAGCTGGGCCAAGTGTGGGTGCGGAGCAGGACCGCTGGCCACCGACGGACTGAGATAGGAGAAGAGGTTGGAGCTGAGCGGGTAGTTGATCCCAAGCAAAGAGAGGTTGACACTCTGGGGTTCGTGGTACTCTCCGTACGCCGGAGGGGGATAGCAAGGGATGATGTTCCCATCGGGGCACGGAGCCGGCACCTCATTGGTGCCCCTCCTTTGACTGTTGGCCACCAGTTTCCACTGTTCCATGAGGACTCCACTGCTCCCTGTTGGGCATTTCTTCGGGACTTTGCAATGCTTCGACTTGGCTTCGAGCTCCAGCGAGGCAGAGTCTTTCCCCTTCAACATGTGGTTTTTCAGGGAGAAGACATCGGTGATGATGAAGTCCGGCGTGGGGTCTTTGCAAGGCTTGTCTTGCTTGTTCTTGAACCGGAAGAGCAAGGCGTTCATATCAGCCTCCGCGGGCTCCATACCAGGACTGCCTTCTTTTGCCTTCTTCTCCCCAGGATCCACCTCCTGCAACAGCCCAGACATCTCTTCCTCCTCCTCCTCTTCTTGAAATTGGTTGGCATCTTCACTTATCCTCTCTGCAGGTGAGTCTTCCGACCTTGCAGGCTTGCCTCCAACCGGAACCTGCTTGGGGTTTGTGGTCCCAGCAGCGACGGCCACCGGGTCGCAAGTCTCAGGCTTGTCCCGCCTCCCGCGGGCCCGAGATGCCTCCGCAGCGTGCAGGAGGCGGAGCTCTGGGTGGAGGAGGTTCCCTTTCTTGTAGGGCCAATCAGACTCAATGAGCAGGGACAAGGAGTTCTTACACAGGCTGTACTTCATGTGGTTGTAGAGGTGAGATTTCTCCATGCAGGTGAACGGACACTGGAAACACTTGTAGTTGTAGGGTTTCCCCCATGGCCGGGGAATGTAATGGGGCTTCTTGGGCTTCCGCTCCTTATGTTTGTAAACCGAGGTCAGCTTACAGCCTGTTTCGTCCTTCGACATGGCTGATCCCAGGGACCCGAACCTCAAGGAACTGGTGGTGGGGCACAAGGCATTCACTCTGGATCACTTGCTTGGCCTGGAACCACAGCGCAATCTGAAATCAGAGGTACCAGAATGTGAGATTCCAGCCAGAGCAATTCACACATTCATACTGTGAAGACATGGTCTTTCCTTGCCTTTCCTAATGTCCCCAATTACTAGGTAGGTATCTTTGATCCATTAGAAAACGGATCAACCGGATCCATCTACTGGAGCCCCAATATGGCAATATATTTCTCAATTAGCAGCCCAATCCTATGCCTGCCTACTCAGAAGTAAGTCCCGTTAGAGTCAATGGGGCTTACTCCCAGGTAAGTGGGGATAGGATTGGGCTAATCATCACCAAATAAGCTCTAATTGGACATTCTGTAACCGTGGAGAATGTCGGAGTGTGACAGGACCTTGGAGATCATTTAGTCCAGCTCTCTCTTCAAGGCAGGCAACTGCTACACCATCCCTGACAGGTCAGCATCCCTGACCATCCAGTTAGAGAGCGACCCTGACAGGTGGCTATCCATAGTCAGAGAGCGACCCAATTTTATTTTCAGTATTTTTAAAACAGATAGCAACTGTTACCCTGCATGTGTCTGATCTTGGAAGCTAAGCAGGGTCAGGCCTGGTTAGTACTTGGATGGGAGACTGCCTGGGAATACCGGGTGCTGTAGGCTTATACCATAGTCTTTCGAGACTGAAGGTTGCCAACCATTTTTAAAACACAGGATTTTTCCACCTGATTTCCCCCCTTCCAGGAGGAAAAATTGAAATATTTTCTTTTTTAAAAATGATGAATGAAAAAGCTTTTAAAGCAGTAAATTGCTTGAGAAGCATATTGTAATAACATGCATTATTATATTTAATCTTAATATTGTCATGGCTGATGACATTTCTGCAAAATGTCTGTTGTCACGTCATTCCACCCCCTTCCTCTCCTCTTCTTCCTCCTCTCCTGCCAGATCAATAGGACAAGGTGGAGTTGCAAACCAGCAATTTACACTAACATGTGGTATGGAAAGAGGTGAGAGGCATCGGAGATGGCTCTCCAAAGCTGTTCTCAGGCCCTCCCACACCTAAGCCTTGGGCTGAAAAATCTGAGATTTGAAAGCCTAGATGACTCTCAGAGTCCTGAGCCCTGGAGCCACCCAGGAAGGGCTGTTTCTCCGCAGTGAGCCTTGTGGGGGTGCAATGAGCTCCCTGCCCATCCACTATTGGTCTTCATAGCGCTTCTTTTATGTTTGCAGGTGGGTGGGAAGCATTTTATATATAAAAAATTTATAGACAGTCATTTTGGTGTCAGCCCCCATGGTGTCACCCAGTGCAGTCCACACCCCTTGCCCCCCCCAACCAGGGATGTCCACACTAAGAACACTAACAAGGGGTGTGACACTCCTATCCCATCTTCAGTTGTGAAAAATGGGAGAGGATTCTATTGGCGAGGCCTTTTGGATCACCTACAGAGGAGAAAGCTAAACATACAGTAGGGAGGAGAAAACTAAAGAGGACTCTTGGGTTTCATTGAAGTCTGCAGGGGACTTTCCACTGCTACCCGTAGCTTTGGGAACGAGCCTTCGGGGCTTTGTGCAGAAAGACAGGTGTTTGGAGGCCTGCTCCGAGAGCCGTTCCCGCACTAGCAGATCTTCGTGGTCTGTTGGATTCCTCGACCTGCCACAACGCATTATTTCCACCAGGCTGGAGAGACACGGCATTTTGGGGACGTGCCCCGGGGCCAGCGCCACGCTGGAGACTTTGCACCTGTGTGTGGGAATTGCAGCATCCCTTGGCCACGAGTGGTGTTGAGAAAGGAGCCAGACGTAGGGCAGAGCGAGGAGGGCCGGGCGAAGGAGGGGGAAGGTTGAGGATGCATGAAACAGCATCACAGGGAGGAAGGAAGCAGTGAAACACAAGGTACAAGAGAGAGACGACTCTAATTGCGCATTTCTCCAAAATGTTGGGGGTGCCCAGTTCTGGCTTTATTTCTCGGGTGCTATTAGTGTATATGGTGCTTCACATACCGTTAAAAATATAGGTTTCTACCCCAAGAGACTC
>NC_089833.1:7506857-7559357 GCF_035046505.1 Tiliqua scincoides | reverse complement strand
GGTCACTGAGAGCCAGGGTAGTGTAGTGGTTTGAGAGGTGGACTTAGACCTGGAAGATCCAGGTTCAAATCCCCCCTTAGTCATGAAGCTTCCTGGGTGACCTTGGGCCAGTCGCTTTCTCTCAGCCTCACCTACCTCACAGGGATGTTGTGAGAACAAAAGGAGGAGAGCAGCTATGGACATCGCTCTGAGCTGTTCGGAGGAAGGGCGGTATAAAAATGTGAAAAATAAATCCCCAAAATTTATTTAGATTGTAAGCTTGCATGCAGGGACATGCCATTGTTAATTTGATACATGTACAGTCCCTTGTTTCTCGGATACTTAATAATAATATTGATCGATTATTACCCCAATGTCTTGGGTGTGACCAGAGAGGAGAGTTTGGGAATGTAGAGATCTATTATTTTACAATTGGTTGGCAAGACGCACCAGTGAGGGGTCAATGGAAGTTTCAGAGCATTACTGTTGCTTTGGGGGAACGGATGATTCTTCAAAGATGAGCACTGCTTGTTTTTTCCGGGTCTGCTCCCCCACGGACAAGCTTTGTATTTTTAAACAAACCGATATTACTCAAACACCCTCAAGTTTATTGTCATCTCTGCTTCCGTGAAAACTGGCTCTGTTCCAAGCGGCTTGGAAGAGCAAAGATGAAAAGCAAAGGGAAGGCATCGAATCTATGATGGTGGTCACTGGGGCCCTGTTCTCCAGTGGCTGAGAAATCAACATAAGAACATAAGAACAGCCCCACTGGATCAGGCCATAGGCCCATCTAGTCCAGCTTCCTGTATCTCACAGCAGCCCACCAAATGCCCCAGGGAGCACACCAGATAACAAGAGACCTCATCCTGGTGCCCTCCCTTGAATCTGGCATTCTGACATAGCCCATTTCTAAAATCAGGAGGTTGCACATACACATCATGGCTTGTACCCCGTAATGGATTTTTCCTCCAGAAACTTGTCCAATCCCCTTTTAAAGGCGTCCAGGCCAGATGCCGTCACCACATCCTGTGGCAAGGAGTTCCACAGACCAACCACACGCTGAGTAAAGAAATATTTTCTCTTGTCTGTTCTAACTCTCCCAACACTCAATTTGAGTGGATGTCCCCTGGTTCTGGTGTTATGTGAGAGTGTAAAGAGCATCTCCCTATCCACTCGGTCCATCCCCTGCATAATTTTGTATGTCTCATTGTGTCTCAACCTCCTCATTGTGTCTCAGTCTCCTCATTGTGTCTCATTTCAGCAGATCTCCATGTTTGTGAGCTTCAGACACGGCCACAGCACTAGGTGAGCCCCGTGCAACGAATTCAACATTTCCCCCTTGTTACCTCCAGCTGTCTGATTCCATTACTGCACCTCCTATCTCAGCCTCAGGGGGTGGCAGTTTCTATTGAGGGGGAGTTTGGAATTCCTAGGTTATGGTGCCTGGAGAATGAATACCTGGACAAATGCAACATCACTGACCGACAACCCACAAGTCCACCCTGTCGCACTTATCGTCCACTTTTATTTGCATACCACTTTCCCGTACGCCAGGGGTCTTTAAACTTTTCGGCCGAAGGGCCGCTTCAAATATCTGGCATGGTGATGAGGGCCAGGAAAAAAAAATTAAATATAAAATTTAAATAAATACATTAGAGATGGAACTTAGATGAATGAATGGGCTCAAATGTCCAGGACTTCTCCAAGCACCAACACTAAGCACACACACTTAAATGGACCCCCATTCCCCCACCCCACAAGCACAGCTCTGGTTGTGTTCGGTCAGCTGGGCCAGAGGCTCTCAGGGGATCTAAGGCTGGCTGCGGGCTGGATAGAGGCTCTCTGCGGGCCGCATCTGGCCCCCGGAGACGGGTTTGGAGACCCCTGCCACATGCAAATATGCCCAAAGCCAAATCCAGTCCATCAAATGACAAAATGAGAAATCTAGATGCTCCACCTTAATAGAGATGACAATTAAAACACACACACAAGTCATTTCTCACTGGTTCACGTTGACCGGCTACCCAAAATAGTCATCATACCAACAGCTTTGCAAAATATGGGGTCTGGAAAAATCACCAGAACTCAAATCATTTCCAAACTCTGGCAGGGTTTCAAAACAGGCTGGTTCACATCACCAAATCCCAAAACCATTCATAACATCAAAAGAACACTACAGAGGAGCCATCCTAAGACAGGAGTACCGGTATGCGTTGCTTAATACTGGGGATGTGTTCTTCAAAATGCATTGGTAACCATCGTTGTTGTGTGGCCATACTTACAGTGCTATAGCCCAGAGGTGCCCAAACCCTGGCCCTGGGGCCACTTGCAGCCCTTGAGAGGACTCTTAATGTGGCCCTCAGGGAGCCCCCAGTCTTCAATGAGCCTCTGGTCCTCTGGAAACTTGCTGGAGTCCGCACTGGCCCGACGCAACTGCTCTCAGCATGAGGGCAACTGTTTGACCTCTCACGTGAGCTGTGGGATGAGGGCTCCCTCCACTGCTTGCTGTTTCACATCTGTGATGCAGTAGTGGCAGCAAAGGAAAGGCCAGCCTTGTTTTGTGCAAGGCCTTTTATAGGCCTTTAGCTATTGCAAGACCTTCATTCATTCATATAAGTTCATCTTTAATATATTCTTTTATGTAAACTTATGTAAATTTATTCAAATTTTAAATGTAAATTAATTCTTTCCCCCCCCCGGCCCCCGAGACAGTGTCAGAGAGATGAAGTGGCCCTCCAGCCAAAAACTAGCCTACTACACACCAAAGCGATATGGCAGTGGTTCTCAAACATTTTGGCACCTGGACCCACTTTTTAGAATGACAATTGGTCGGGACTCACTGTAACTGATGACATGGCCAAAAGTGACATCATCAAGCAAAAAAAGTTTAACACCCCCATATAACAATATCAGATCAAATTAAGTATGTTAGTAAGTCAATAAAGTTTACAATAAGTTTTACTTTTGTTAATTGACAGCAACTGTTACCCTGCACATGCCCAATCTTGTCTGATCTTGGAAGCTAAGCAGGGTCAGGCCTGGTTAGTACTTGGATGGGAGACCGCCTGGGAATACCGGGTGTTGTAGGCTTATACCACAGTCTTTCGAGACGGAAGGTTGCCAACCAACCAAGTGGTTTAAAATCGCTGTGCTAAGTAGACAGATGGTATTAATTGCGTCGCCCACTTTCTATCGAATCTGAGGAGAGCAAAAGCTCCAATGATCGCTCCACGACTCCTCTACTGACATGCAAAGCATGGTTCTACACACCCACACGAACAGCAGTGTTGCTCCTTTCCCATCTCGTTGAAATAACTCGGGGAGGAGGGCTCTCAGAAGAAACTTCCTGTCGCAAGCTTGCCTGGGAGCAAACCATCAGCTAAAACAATTGGACAGATCATTAGGGGATGAACTCAAGCAGAAGGACCACAGCTGACCTCCCCATGGGCCACAGCCTCGAAACCATAAGGAGTTAAAATCTTCAGGAAGCTGCTGGCAGCAATTGGATTGGGTGGGGTATCTCCTTTCAGTGGACAAAATGCAGAACCCATCCAACACAATAAAGGTGGGTAGAATTCCAGGATAAATTGGGACACCCCTTGAGGACAAAACCAACCCACTCACAGAGGAAATGGAGGACGGTGTTTTCATGCGGCAAACTGGCAAGGGGTACCCAGCTCTGCCTCTCCTCCTCACTGAATTCAAAAAGTGCGGAGGAGAAGAGACTGGCGGGCTGGAGCATCTCAGGTGTTCTAGCCCGCTGTTCTCTTCTCTCCTCAATACTTCCTCTACCACTTTTTTTCTCCTCTTCCAATCCAGGAAGTAGGAGGAGATGGCTGACGCACCCCTGGGTAAAGGGGGCTGGCATTTGGCACATCATTTCAAGTGCTGACTGATCTTGGACCAACCGTGCTTACGGGGATGGAGAAAATAATCGAGATTTATGAGGAAAGGATTCAGAGGGTGAAGAGGGCACACAGCATCGTTAAATACACAGAGACTCATATAATCCATTTACCTAAAGCAGGGGTGCCCAAACCCTGGCCCTGGGGCCATTTGCGGCCCTCAATGCGGCCCTCAGGGAGCCCCCACTCTCCAATGAGCCTCTGGCCCTCTGGAGCTTTGTTAGAGCCCACACTGGCCCGACACAACTGCTCTCAGAGTGAGGGCGACTGTTTGACCTCTCACGTTACCTGTGGGATGAGGGCTCCCTCCACTGCTTGCTGTTTCACGTCTGTGATGCTGTAGCGGCAGCAAAGGAAAGGCCGACCTTGCTTTGTGCAAGGCCTTTTATAGGCTTTGAGCTATTGCAAGACCTTCATTTATTCATATAAGTTCATCTTTAACGTATTCATTTATGTAAACTTATGTAAATTTATTCAAATTTTAAATGTAAATTAATTCTTCCCCCCCCCCCCGGCCCCCGACACAGTGTCAGAGAGACAAAGTGGCCCTCCTGCCAAAATGTTTGGACACCCCTGACCTAAATGATGCAAGAGGAGAAATCATCTCTGTGGAAGACATGCACACCCATTCTGGGTTTCAGCAAGCAAAAATCAGGCTACATTTTGAGAGACAGCCTGAGCAATTGTTAGTAGGAGAGCAGATTTCTCAAGGGGTATAACCTTTCTAGCAGATGTATTAAGAAAGAGACTTGTTTAAATATTGTAAGTTAAATGAATAATATTTCAAGAGGGAAAACTATATTTGTTATTGCTGACCCTTACTTCTTTTCAAGAAAAAGACCTGTTTCCTGATACTTGATCAGTATTTTGTCTCAAGGTTAGACATTAATGCAGTGTTTCTCAAACTGTGGGTCAGGACTCACTAGGTGGGTCTCGAGCCAATTTCAGGTGGGTCCCCATTCATTTCAATATTTTATTTTGAATATATTAGACTTGATGCTACCATGGTATGTGACTGCATTTGGGGACATGTTACAGACCTATACTTTTATGTATATGCTTTTAACAATGATAGCAAATTGGACTTACTCCTGGGTGAGTGTGGGTAGAATTGCAGCCTAGGATTGTTAAAAATTTTCCTGCTTGATGATGTCACTGCCGGTCATGACATCACTGACAGATTCTCATTCTAAAAAGTGGGTCCCGGTGCTAAACGTTTGAGAACCACTGCATTAATGGAACATTTACGCGATAACTGAAACTGACCCTTTACCACAAGGGAAGTGCAATGATGGTGAGTTCCTGCCCCCTGAATCCTCACAACAACCCTCTGAAAGTTGAATCAAGAAACAGCAACTGCCCCAAAGTCACCCAGGGAGTTTTGCAAATGAGGGATGGATTGAATCTGGCTTCCCCCTCTCCAACCTGACCCTGCAGCTGCTACATTAGAGACCACACTGGCTCTCATCACCTTGCCGTCAATGTGGCACCAAACCCCGTCTCGTGATCTAATCAAATCCCCCTCAACCTACAACTCTGACCCAGGCTTAACACGCCGAGGACTCAGCCCCTGTGCTTGACATAGCAGTCTGAGAAGCCGGAAATGAAACAGGTGACATTTCTTCTGGCCTGGAGTGAAGGGGATGAGCAAAAAGGATCCCTCGCTTTATCCTTCTGCCTCTCTCTCAGGCACAGGAGCGCCGTCAGAAAACCAGAGCAACCCACCCCGAGACAAACAGCACAAATCAAATCCCATGGCCTCTGCTAATATTCCTGCAGCTTTTTTGCTTTCCTTGCTTTGCACACACGTTTCTCTCTTGGACGCCCTGCAAACACTTTTGGAAATATTCTCCCTGCTCCCTGTTCACTCTCCAACTCCTCGCAAGGAGGACAATTCAATTGTCGGGCCTGACACTTCAAGGATTCGTCCCACAGTCCAGCTGAGGTAGCTCCACAGGACTGTGGACAAATTCCTCCCTCCTTCCCCACTGCAAGTGCTGCAGCTGGTGGATCAGATAGGGCTCCTGTATCCTCCCCCCCCCAACTGCACTCACCTGATCAGGTAGGGGACGAGCCAAGGAGCGAAACCCTTTTGTTACACGGACTTGCTGTTTCGGTTGGATGGTATCCTTTTTGACCTATCTTGCCCCCCTTCCCCCAGCACCCATTTGGATCAGTTTATCCTCCAGGCTCTCCTGTGATTGGCAATGGCCCTGGCAAGATTTAGAGTGGAGGGGAGGAAGAGGAGGAGAAAGCAGGCATAGGAGGAGGGGAGGTCTCAGCCAACTGGATCCAAAGCAGTTCAGATCCAGCAAGCACCTTAATGGGTACAGAAGGAGCAGGATCAGTGCAAAACCAGCAGGGCAAGAACGGAAGGGAACAGGAGACAAAAAAGACTGCACGAGTCGCTTGGATCTTTTGCGAAACTAGAGCTGAGTTCTGCCCAAATATAAAATGGCACTCCTGCCAAGGAGTTAACAACAGCAGCAGCACAGTACAGTTGGACCTCATTAGCCATGGGGGGAGGGGATACCAAACCCCTACGGATACTAAAACCCATGGATAATTGAATACATGGGTTGGGGGGGACATCATCCACTTCCAGGAGGTGGTCTGAAGCCCAGGGAGGCCACATGCAGCCTCTCCAAGCCTCAGAACACCTCCCCAATGCAACTGGAAGACCCTTCCAGTTGCATCCCTCCTGATGTGAATCGGGACCAGCATTGGGTCATATCCACGGGTTCTGAATCTGCAGATAAGGAGGACCAACCTGTATATTAGGTTGTCGCCTACTGAGTCAGACTTTTAGTCCACCTGTGGTCAGACACAGACTGGCAGCAGCTTTCCAGGGTTTCAGACATGGGTCTTTCCCAACCCTACATGGAGATGCCAAAGATTGGATGTGGGACTTTCTACATGGGCTGTTCCACTGAGCAATGGCCTCATCAAAGCTTCGTGCACTCCTATCAGTTGGTAACTTTGCCAACTGTTCAGGAGGAAAACAGACAAGCCTGCTCTTCTGCCTTTTAACTGCAGCTTGGTGCGCAGGACTGAGCAAGTGATGCTTTGCAACGCACAGGGATGGGGTGTCACCACCTCAACGGTTTGCAGACCGCGTGGCTGTGGAAGGCGCAGGAGCAAGGGTGGGCAGTAAAGGCTGGCGAACTCAAGGAAGAGAAGCAGGCCTGTGGCTGAGATTTGGAAGACTCTGCCTTCTCTTTCTTTCCATACCTCGTAAGGACCGGCATGGGAAATGTGGAAGGCTCTTTATAAAAAGGACTGACTTTATATGCAGGAACATAGGAGGAAGCACTGTGGCTTAGTCGTCCAGCGTCAGGGTTGGCCCAAGGGCCCTCTTGCCCCTTGTGATGTGTTAGTCTCTGCTCCTCCCATACCCTGGATTGGAAAAGGAGTCCAATCCAAATGTTGCCCCTCCCCCATTCTGCTGCTTGAGGCAACTGCCTCAATTGGCCTCATGGATGGGCTGGCCACATATAGCAGTGTCCGAAACTTTGCAGAGCCACTGTTAGTCAGCGAGGCAATAATGCTGAGCTATGGATCAATAGATTGACCCAGTTTCAGGCAAGCTGATCTGGAGCATTCACCAGGAAGGGAAGTGGGCATTGGATGTGGATTGCATCTGCTGATGGAGAAGTCAAGGCTGCAGGGATGAAACATTTAGCCCCATTAATTCCCCCCTCTGAGAACATAAGAGCAGTTATGCCACCAGAAAAACAAATCATGACTGTATTATTGAAAAGTCCATCTTACCGAGCATCCTGTTTCCAGAGCTATCTAGCCAACTACCATTGGGAAAGCTTAAAAGCAGGGCATTGGAGAAGTTGGCCTTTCCTCATTTCTTCCCAGCGCACAGTATTCTGAGATTTATTACTCCTGAACATGGAGGTTCCATTCAACTATCACAGCCAACTGTGTGAACAAGACCTCTTTTCCATAAATGTGCCTAATCCCTTTTTTAGAAAGCAGCCAAAACAGAAGCCCTGGTGATGCTCTTTATCTCTGCGCTGACTCCCAAGTGCCAAAGAAAAAGAAGTCATTTCCTGCTGACCTTCACTCCCCCAGATGGCACAGCATACACCAGCCCAGGTGGCTGTCTGTGCGGCAACAGCTTGGCATCGCGAATGGCTTCTGTGGAGGCCAGGGAGGAAGCTCTTGTCAAGCCTGCTGTCTTCTGAACAGCTTGGAAGAAAAGACACCCAAAGGAGGAAACAAAATGAGCTCTGGCCAGAAATCAGCTCCAGAAACCCCCCACCGGGATAAACTACAGCGCAAGGTTAAAGAGTTTATCTGCAGTTTTGTCTGTTTGGAAGAGGCTGTACCAAGGCACGTTTGGCCTTTTCAGAGGACAAAATATGGGTGCTGTTAAGGACAGCCCACTGGGAGACAGAGAGGAAGCTGTCTTAGATTGAATCAGACCACTGGTCTATCTAGATCAGCTTTGTCAGTGGTCTTCCAGGGTTGCAGAGAGGAATGTTGGCCTCCTGGGACAAAGTCAGCCCTCCTGAGAGTTGGCACCTGGCCTTTTCTGCATGCAAAGTCAGTGACAGTCTCCTCCCTACCCCATCCAACCCAAGTTCAGACTCATGCGGGGCCAGCCCATTCACGAGGCCTACTGAAACAGTTGTCTCAGGCAGTCAATAGTAGGGTATGGCCACCTTTAAATCAAGACCCTTAACATCCAATCAGAAGTCCTGCAATGGAAAAAAAAAAACAAAAAAAACCATGGAACGAGAGTGGTAAGTGGCTCCTTTTTTTGTAACTGCACAGAGGTGGCCAACGTGGGGTGGCATCAGGGAGTATTCTGGGTCACATCACTGATGCCAACCTTTAAAAAACGAGAAGAAACATCTGGTACTAGGCTAGGGCCCTATCCATTTGCTTGGGGAAGAGAAGCAGGTTCTTTTTGGGTCAACGGGTAACTGTAGTCTAATGCGTGCCAGAAAAGGAGTTGGAGTGAAATTAGGCTAGTCTCTCCTCTAAGCTTAGGGAATGGTAGGTGCCACTATTCTCCCAAGCAGGTTCTGCAGTATCCCACCACCTCTGGGTCCACAGCACAAAGCCAACATTACCCTCTTTCCCACCACGGGGCACACCTACTCCTTGCCATTTCTGATGGGAAACTATGTAGATCTCTCCCCCTTGATTTCAAGTAGTACTTTTCCTCCTGTCCTTCCCCAGGGCAAGCTTTTCCTCCAAGGGCAAGGTGATTATCTCACTGAAATATCAGTATTTACATGCCTCAACCATAGAGGCTCGAGCTAAGTAGGGCAGGAACCTGTGCCAAGAGATTTTGTTTCTCAGCCCGATTGTTATCTCAAACTGCAGAATTTCAAAGCCCCCCCCCCCGTCCCCAAAAGGCCCTTTCTGCTGGAATCAAGAGATTTCTCACTTTCTCTTCCAGCCCTTCTGGTAGCAACTGTACAGGAGAGACAAATGAAATGCTCCTTCACAGAACGCAGAAGTAACTTGAGGAACTCACCACCACAAGACAAGGCTATGGGCACTAAGATACATAGTTTTTTTTAAAGGAAATTCTATATGTTACAGAGATTTGGGGAGCATGCATGACGGGTGCAAGAAGAGTTGGCACTGAAAAAGTGAAAGTCTAAGGGAATTTCTGGGGTACACCCAAGACAAAACATCTGGGGATTTTTCAGGGAAGCCGGATGAGTTTTTAGAAGGCAAATGGCATTTCTGAAAGTCTGTGTTCCATACAACCCTATGAGATGCTAGCCAGACCTCTTCCAGCAGACCTTAGCACAGCATTTCTCAAACCACTAGGTGGGTCACAAGCCCATTTCAGATGGATGTCGTAGCACCTATCTCAGCCACCATTGAAAACACCATTAAAAGGATCCTTGCTTTGACCTAACACCACATTGCAGGCTTATAGAGAACAGCAACAATTTTTTCCTTCTGAACTACTTCTGTCTGCTTGCCATTCTACCATAGAGATATTAAGCCAATCATAAATTTTAACTGCAGACCTTGTCTGTGCACCTGTAGCCCCACAAAAAAACGTTTCCCATTGGGCCCTGAAGCTACTAGAGCTGGCCCTCCTGCCAGGGCAGGAAAAATTGGGGTGGGAACATATAGTTCTGTGGCAGTGAAGTGGATGGTGCCCCAATATGGTCTGGAATTAACCTTTCCTACCTATGCGCCTGAGAAAAGATGCACGGGAAACCCTCGACAACCTGGTGATCCTATGGCGCACCAAACATACACACGTACAACATCACGTGTAAATGGCCCTTAAGAGTTTGATGCTTTTGAGCAGGGGTGCCCAAACCCCGGCCCTGGGGCCACATGCGGCCCTTGAGGCTTCCCAATGCAGCCCTCAGGGAGCCCCAGTCTCCAATGAGCCTCTGGCCCTCTGGAGATTTGTTGGAGCCCACACTGGCCCAACACAACTGCTGTCAGCGTGAGGGCAACTGTTTCCTCTCGCATGAGCTGTGGGATGAGGGCTCCCTGCACTGCTTGCTGTTTCATGTCTGTGATGCAGCAGAGGCAGTAAAGGAAAGGCCAGCCTTGCTTTGTGCAAGGCCTTTTATAGGCCTTGAGCTATTGCAAGACCTTCATTCATTCATATAAGTTCATCTTTAATATATTCATTTATGTAAACTTATGTAAATTTATTCAAATTTTAAATGTAAATTAATCCTTTTTTTCCCCCCGGCCCCCGACACAGTGTCAGAGAGATGATGTGGCCCTCCAGCCAAAAACTTTGGACACCCCTGCTTTTGAGAAACCCCAGGGTTGCTAGGATAGCAGCATCACAACCACAGCTGCTGCTCAAAGTCATAACCGGCGCACCCTGTTCAGGATATGTTTGCCCTTTCCCCTGGGGCACTTTCTCCAGGGTCCACTCCCTACCACCCCGCCTTCCCCCATCCTAGCAGTATGATGGGCAGACCTCCCTTCCTTCCTAGATTACCTCTCCTTTTTGTCACCTGCTACTTGATCCTAATGTCTTATGATCTCTTTATCTGGTGCTTGGCACGACATTAGGTTAATTCATAACCCGTCCGTGTGGTTTGTGCGATAAACCCATGGGCTGGTTTAGAAGGCCCCCTGCTCCCAGGGGAAGCTGTCCTTCGATAAGATGATCACAGATAACTTGCCCTGTGCAATGCCACAACAGCTAGCTTGAAAGTTGGATTCTGGAAAGGTCAGGGTGTCCTGCTTCCCCTTGTGTTTTTTTTGTGTGTTGTTTTTCATTTTGTTTTGTTGGCGGTTTTTTTCCCCCCCTCTCTCTCTCTCTTCACGGTGCCCTTTGTGATTTGATGGGAGAGATGTGTTCTGTTCCGAAGGGCCCTTAATGATCACGCTCTGATGTAACTGACTGGTCCCACTGGTTCACCCTCTCGGTTGCTTTTGGGCACAGGAAAGAGGAAAACTCACAGTGACTGCCGTTTAAGTACAAAACTAGGGAGGTGAGGAGGGGGAATTGAAGGAATCAGAAACCTGCCGTGGTCAGTCAGACTGCAGTGGTGGCAAGCTTGCTCTGTGCAAAATATAGGGTGGTGGAGGAGGCAGCAGGGAGAAAGCAGAAGGTGTCCAGATCATGCACCTTTTGCAACAGCTGCAGGCTTGCCAATTTGTCTCAAAATAGGCTGCAATGACAACTTTTTTTTCTGTTTCCACAACTGGACAGATAGTAGTAAATAGACCCCGCCCTTTTCCTGGCAGGCTCCACCCCTTTACCAAGGGGATCCAACCCAACCCTGTCCAGCCATGGTGGATTTTGAGGCAAAAACCCTGCAGGGGGACCCCCCACCATAAATTTTGGTTGCCACACCTCAAGGAGGATACTGTAGAGCTGGAAAAAGGTGCAAAAGAGAGCAACCCAAATGGTCTAAAGGCCAAAGCACCTTCTTTAAGGAGTAAGGCTATAACATTTGAGGGGTTTTTTTTGGCATGGAAAAAAGATGACGAAGAAGATGACGGCATGATTGAGATCAGGGAAATGATGCAGCATGAAGTGGAGAGAGAGAGAGAGAGAGAGAGAGAGAGAGAGAGAAGTCTTTCCCTGATCTCACACTGGTTGGCAACCTTAAGTCTCGAAGGACTATGGTATAAGCCCACAGCACCCGGTATTCCCAGGCGGTCTCCCATCCAAGTACTAACCAGGCCTGACCCTGCTTAGCTTCCGAGATCAGACAAGATCAGTTGATAGTGTTCAGTATAGGGAAGAAGGGGCACCCAATGAAACTGAACTGTGGAAGATTTCGGATAGAGAAAAGGAGGTACTTCTTCATCGAGCGCAGAAGTATTCTCTGGAATTCATTGCTACAAGATGTGGGGATTGGACAAAGTCACGGAGGACAGGTCTGTTAATGGCTAGTCACAAGGGCAAGCAAAAGTCGGGGCTGGTCCAAGACCTCCGGATGAGGCATGACAAATGCTGGCCCCCCTTACTTGATGATGTACTAGCCTCTGCTCCTCCCGTACTTCAATGTTCTAGCTCAGTACTCTCCCACCCTCCATGTTTCCTCTTTTTGACCCCTCTTCCTTTTCCAATCCAGGGAGTGGAGGGGGGGGGCGCAAAGGAAGGAGAAGTGGTGGCAAGTAGGCGGGCACTGGACAGATATGCCACACCACACACACCATCTTCGGCCTGAGGCAACACAGCTTCAGTTGCAGAGGTCTGGTCTAGAGGACAGAGCCTCCATTTGCCTGAAGATAACATCCGAAGGTCGCCAGTTCAAGGCCACCGGCACCGTGAACGGCGAGACCTTGAAGCAGCTGACAAGCCGAGCCGAGTTATGCCGAGTTATTCCACCTGCTCTTTGGCCGCTGTCAGCCTGCGTGGGAGGAAAATGGAGGCCAGAATGTGATACCAGATCATAAAAGATCCATCTGAAATGTTGTGGTTCTTGAAAGACAGAACTTTTCTTCCATTGTAAAAATCCCTATTGGGATTTAGTATAGCCTGCCTATGTAAACTGCCTTGAATTAAAGTCTGAGGAGAAATCTGACGACCAAGAAAGGTGGTATATAAATACCTGTATTATTATTATTATTATTATTATTATTATTATTATTATTATTATTATTCAGTTGACCTCATGGATGGGCCGACCCTGGCAAACGCATGCCTCTCAACACTGGCTACATCAGAGTAACAGTGAGAACGAAGCCTGCCTCCTCCCGTAGCTCAGGTCTGTTGCCTTTTAGTAGGTGCTGACATGGGGATCAATCTGAAAGTGGCTAATTTTGCTCTTGCAGCGTTGAAAATCCGTTCAGATTATGTAAAATCTTGTGCAGTATAGCAACTGTGTTTATGGGAAATTAATTTATTCTATAGAGCCGATTCTGCCAGGGTTTATTTTATTTCAATGAAGTTAGATTTGGTTCTATTTTGGTCAATTTTGAGTTAAGCTGTAAGCCCTTATAAATGGTTTTTGATATTGTGGTTTATTCCATGTTTTTATTCTTCTTTTATTAGCTGATTTTACTTGTATGATGTTCATAATTGTTCCCCCTTTTTAGCCTACGGACATATTGTAATTTACTGATCTTTTATTGTAATGACCTATGGTTACCACAATTAAACTTTGACTGACTGAAGCCTGCCTTTCTGTCCTGCTTCTGGGCTTTCCAGAGGCGGCTAGTGGGCCACTGTGTGAAACAGGGTGCGGGACTGGATGGGCCCTTGGGCAAGCCTGGTGATTTCAGACAACTGGCCTGAAACGTGCGCCAAGTCCAACATGGTGGCAAACCCGTAGCTGGCCAAGCGGCACAGAACCCAGCTGGATGGTCTCCTTTGCTTGCTCCCTGTCCTGGACTCACACCAACATGATTACGTTTATACAGCCCTGCCCGCTTCTGAAACCAATCCGTAGCCCCAGGCCCATTGTAAGAGGCTTGAAATCGCAGCGCCGTGCAAGGCGGGGGTGTCAGGGTGGGTTGTGGCTTCTTTGTTCATATTGCGAAGGAATTCCCAGCTTGGAATTTATAGATTGGCCCTGCAACGCAAAACAACCTCCGGGGCCTGCAGAAAAAAAAGCGTATGCTTTGGTTGGTGGGGATTTTCTCTCTCTCTCCCCCTCTCCACTTTTTTTTACTGTTATCTCTCTAACAGAGACAGCCATTGCCCAGGAGGTGTGAGCATGAAAAATGCATGTGAGGATCCGGAGAAGGGAAGGAATGCTCGAAAGAGGCTATCGATCAAGGAGCTCCTGAACATCGCACAGCTGTGCAGCTCATTTGCCGGCATTTGCACGGCGCACGTGATCCTCTCGGAGGTGGACTGTGGGTGCCTTCTCAGGAACTGCTCTGTCGACCAGATGGAATCCCAGAGCGCAGGCAGGCAGGCAGGCAGACCCCCCCCCCAAATGGAGACAGGCAGTTGATGCCTTCGCAGGCTACCTTGTATCGAGTCAGACCATTGATACTTACCTGGGGGTAGTCAGTTTTGAACATAGTGGCGCTTACTTCTGAGTAAACCCATACAGGATTGTGCTGTGGATCACTTCCTTTTCTCTAATCATGCACCCGTCTCCAGCCACAGTGCCAGCTGGTTTGCAGATGGCCTCCATGGTACCCATTTGCCTCCTGGTTCAGGCTTTGCATTTATTAATAAAGGTTGGGCATCCTTTATCCGAAGTGCTTGGGATCAGAAGCATTTTGGCTGTCGGGTTTTTCCATATGTTTGGAATACTCGCATATACATAATGAAAGATCTTGGGGACGGGGCACAAGTCTAAACACCAAATTCATTTCTGTTTCATATTATAGCCCAAAGGTAATTTCATACACACATAAACATAGGTGGAAGGTAATTTCATAGAATATTTGTAATCATTTTGCTTGTGAAACAACGTTTGTGCACGAAACACAGTTTGTAATTTTATTTCTTTAGGCAAAGATGCAAAAAAAAAAGTCACATCGCCACTAAAAAATATTCCTTATTTTGGAATACTCTGTATTTCAGAATTCTGGATAAGGGATGCCCAACGTGTGTTATTATTTTGGTTTGTCACAGCCCACCTGAAGGTGGCTGGCGTTGTCTAAATATCAAGTCCTTCCCAAGATATTTAGAGGTATATGCGTAAAAATGTGTGCAGTTCCAAGTAGAGCTGCTGACACATGGTACTTTCATTTACACCTAAGGTGTGCAGATGTTTTTCCAAGTTGCTTTGGTATAGCACCTAAAGCAACCACTTTCTTTGCCAGAGTCACTTGTTATTAAATATTAATATTAATTAGTAATATTTCTTTTATAGAAATATCAGAAAACCTCAGGAAGATACCACATTATACATGGGGTCTGTGCCCTTTTAAAGCATGCAACAATCCTGTAATAAAAAAAACCTCACCATCTGGGATGGCCTTACCCACAAACCACACTTTATCCTAGCTGCTAGTATCCACATCCCAGGCTGATCTGCCAAGAGGAGGTGTTCTTTTCCTCCTGGCATCGTGCTATTTTTTAAGCTTGCCTGGATCTAGTCTGAAGGCACTTGCTGAGCTTATCTGAGTTGGATTGGGTCTGGCCAGTAGTGGATTGGGATGCTGAAAAGAGGGACTAAATACGAGGTCCATAATGGAAGAGAGGTGGCAGGGACAGTGTAATTAAATAATAAACTGAACACTGAGATAAGGGGCCAGCTGCCATGTGAGTAGTTGTAGTTGGCAACCTTCAGTCTCGAAAGACTATGGTATCGCGCTCTGAAAGGTGGTTCTGGAACAGCGTCTAGTGTGGCTGAAAAGGCCGATTCGGGAGTGACAATCCCTTCCACACTGGGAGCAAGTGCAGTCTGTCCCTGGCCTGTCTCCCTGGCTATGGGCCTTCCTTCTTTGCCTCTTAGCCTCAGACTGTTGGCCAAGTGTCTCTTCAAACTGGGAAAGGCCATGTTGCACAGCCTGCCTCCAAGCGGGCCGCTCAGAGGCCAGGGTTTCCCACTTGTTGAGGTCCACTCCTAAGGCCTTCAGATCCCTCTTGTAGATGTCCTTGTATCGCAGCTGTGGTCTACCTGTAGGGCACTTTCCTTGCACGAGTTCTCCATAGAGGAGATCCTTTGGGATCCGGCCATCATCCATTCTCACGACATGACCGAGCCAACGCAGGCGTCTCTGTTTCAGTAGTGCATACATGCTAGGGATTCCAGCACGTTCCAGGACTGTGTTGTCTGGAACTTTGTCCTGCCAGGTGAATGCCGAGAATACGTCGGAGGCAGCGCATGTGGAAAGCATTCAGTTTCCTCTCCTGTTGCCATGTGAGAAGTGATAAGAATTGTATAATTTGCATTGGGAAACTACAGACAGCTCTCAATCTGGTGTCCAGTGTCAGGAAATGCTTAATGCTGAGTGTCACATAATGGTTAAGACTTAAGGCTGTGAATTGGGCAGCAACTGTTACCCTGCACATCCCTGATCTTGTCTGATCTTGGAAGCCAAGCAGGGTCAGGCCTGGTTAGTACTTGGATGGGAGACCGCCTGGGAATATCGGGTGCTGTAGGGTTACACCATAGTCTTTTGAGACTGAAGGTTGCCAACCATTTGTGAATTGGGACTTCCCTGGTTTGAATGCTACCTCTGCCTTAGGCAAGCCACGCCCTCTCAGCCTCAGTTGTCTCCATCTGTAATATGGGAATAATAATTCTAAAAGTTTTGTAAAGATTCCATCCAGGTAATTTATGTAAAGCACTACATAAATGCTATGGCAATTTTATTTTTTTAATTGTTAAAATTTTCAAATTAAAAAAATTAATTTTAACTAATTGACAGCCCAATCCTATCCAATTTTCCAGTGCCAGTGTGCTACTGTGCCTATGGGGTTTGCACTGCTTCCTGTGTTGGGGGTGCAGTCACTAAGGCCTCCTTAAGGTTTGGGAACAGTTGTTCCCTTAACAACGGGGCTGCGTTGGCTAGGATTGGGCTGCAAAAAATTAATAATAATAATAATAATAATAATAATAATAATAATAATAATAATAATAATAACAGGTATTTATATACCGCCTTTCTTGGTCTTTATTCAAGACTTTATTCAAGGCGGTTTACATAGGCAGGCTTTATTAAATCCCTATTAAATAGGGATTTTTACAATTTCAAAGAAGCTTCTTTCTTTCAAGAACGACTACATTCAAGGTGTTTCATTCTGATCTGGCTTCACATTCTGGCCTCCATCCTCGCATGCTCAGAGCAGATGGAATTGCTCGGCTTCAGCTTGTCAGCTGCTCCAAGGTCGCACGGTGCCGGTGGCCTCGAACTGGCGACCTTGTGGATGTTATCTTCAGGCAGATGGAGGCTCTACCCTCTAGACCAGACCTCCTGCCCGAGACCTCCAAACCTTAAAAATTTTCAAAAATTAATTAATTAATTTTTAAAATTTAATTAATTAATTAAAAATTAATTAAAACATTAATTTTAATTTTTTTACATTTTTAAATTTAATCTTCATTGACACAAAAAGAAAAAAAAACAGGTCTCAAATTTGGAGCTAAGCTTGGAAAATCAGGTTTGAAAGAAATGGGAAACCGATATTCCCTCCCTCCCTCCCTTCCTAATGTGGATGTCTGGAAAAATTTAATTAATTAATTAAAAATTAATTAAAACATTAATTTTAATTTTTTTACAATTTTAAATTTAATCTTCATTGACAAAAAAAGAAACACAGGTCTCAAATTTGGAGCTAAGCTTGGAAAATCAGGTTTTTAAAATCAGGCAAAAATAGACCACAAGTCACAGATTTGCTCCACCCTTAATTAACCAAAACAGCTGGATTTATAGGCTAGGTGCATCTTTCAGCAGGTAACCGAGCACCATTAAATCCAAATGGCTAGTTTGCAATAGGCATCCACATTGTTGCACTGTTGAAAAAAGGAAAATTTTGTCTCATACTGTTAAGGCAAAAGACAGGTAGGGAACAGCAGCAAAAGCTCTTGAAATGAAAAAAAAAAAAACATTTTTCAGATGTAATGAGATGCATAGAATCATAGACTTGGAAGGAACCCACAAGGTCATCTAGTCCAATCACCTGCCTATAGCAGGAAATTCTCTTAGAGGAATTTTACAAATTTAAAGTGCTCAGGTCTCATGATCAAGTTTCCAAAAATAACAAGCTAGCAACAATGACAGGCCTCAGAGAAGCTCTGAGGCCTGTCAGTGTTGCTAACTTGTTATTTTTAGAAACTTGATCTTTTAAAATAATCTAATTTAAAATAATTTAAAAATTATTTAAATTTAAAATATTTAAATTTTAAAATAATCCATTTAAATAATCCAATCTGGTTGAAAATTAGGTAGTTTGAAAGAAATGGGAAACTGATATTCCCTCCCTCCCTAATGTGGATATCTGGAAAAATTTGTTGAATTGATTTAACGGAAAGTGGCTCCCAAGTGTTTTAAGCTTTTTGAATGTCCACGTAAAGAAGAACCCTGGGATCCATTTGAAATGCCTGACTTTCAGGACCTGCAAAGCAAAGGCTGTAGGATGGAACTAGTGAAGTAACACCTGAGAGCAAGGTGGCAATTTATATAGACATCTCCACCATGCAAACGAGATATAATGCAACTTTTCCCGTTGTCCAATTGGGGGGAAGGGAGAATCTGACTCCCAAATGCATGTTTTCAAATATAATTCATAACAAAGCTGAGCCCCAATGAAAATAATCTGATTTGAGCTCCTCCTCCTAAAAAAAAAAATCATTTTTCTTATTTCTTCTAGTGCAGAAATATTTTCATAAAAGATCTAGATAAAAATTCTGTTCACCCTATACTGAGATAACTCAAGGGAAGACTCTGAACGCAATCAGATGAAAAAATAAAAATCATAGTGATGCAGGGTAAAAGGACTGTTAATTATGGTAAAGGATGCTTACCTGAAATGTAAACAGCATGGTTTTTGATTTTTCTTTCTGAATGTTCAACTTGAATAAAAAAAACGGTTGCGGTTTAAAAAGTCAGGCCGATTGCACCTTGCAACAATAGCAGTGCATAAGAAACAGAATTGAGAATTAAACCGAACCAAATTTGACTTGGCGAGTTTATTCAGAGGCATTTGCTGCTGTGCTCCCGTTACAATGACTTGTTCATTTAAAAAACCGGTTTGAAATGTCTCCTATAAATGACTTGGGGATTCCCTGTCTTGTGCATTCCATTGATTCCGTACATTTTTCCATTACGCAAAGGATGACTAGTTTAATTTGTGCAGTAAGAGTGGTGACAGGGAAATCTAGAATACATTTTGTTTATCCCGAAGTGACTATAAAACCAATATGATGGAGAGGAACTAAGAAAAAAGACACACACTTTTTAAAGACCCAATCTAACATGGCAGGTGTACTTCTACAAAACTGTAGGAAGAGGCTGGGCCTTAGTGATACAGCCTCCGCTTTGATGCCAGAAGAACCTAGCTAGCAACGGGAAGGACCTCTGTCTGAAACCTCCCTTGAGCATCATTTTATGACAAAAAGCCAAAGTATATGTGTTGAAAATACCTAAAGAAAACAAACCCTGGGAAGTTGCTGCCAGTCAGTGCAGAGACTGTACCGGCTTAAATGGACCAAGGCTTCTTGTACCTGTTTGATAGCATTAGAGGGAAACTATATATTACATATAAATGCATGTAACAAAACACAGGCAATTTTATTTTTCAAGCATGCAAAGCAGCTTCTGGAGTTTGAGACTGAGAGTGGAGGGGGGGGGGAGAGAGAGAAAGAGCATGATTTATTTTAAAGATCTAATGCCCTGCCTTTTCTGTCCTAGAAAAGGAAACTCACAGTGGCTTATAAGTTAAAGACACAAGCAATCAAAAACCACCATACAAAAGGCCACCCCCCTCCCCAAAAGCAAACAGCATGAAGGGACAAATTAACCCAAAGCCTACTCAAATAAACAAGTCTTCACACCACTCCGAAATGCCAGCAAGGAAAAAGCTTTCTGAACTCCAGTGAGAGGGCATTCCAGCGAGCAGGTGCCAACACTGATGAGGCTGTGTCATGGGTAACCAGCAACTACACCTTCATTGGAGGCACAACTCACAAGATAGGGTGTTCTCATAGGATGAGAAGATTAACACAGATCTCTCCCCCCCCCAGGTCAAGACCTCCAAATCAAACCTGAGCCAATCCCCCCCCCCCCCGATTTCCAGTGTGTTCACTATTTTCTTTATGCAGCTGAAATCATGCAGGGTGAAAAGCAGTTTGGGACAGTGATTTAACAGCCGGACGTGTGTGAGTGGGTTAAACCTTCTTCTTCTTGCCTCCCCACTGTGAGTAAAACTGCAGTCTCCCAAGGTCCGTTCACATTGGAGAAAAAGAAATCTGCTCGAGTTTCATGACACACACTTGTATGGACCATCTAGTCTGCCCCTTAGCTGGCAAAACAGATTAATGGTTGGCAACCTTCAGTCTCGAAAGACTATGGTATAAGCCTACAGCACCCGGTATTCCCAGGCGGTCTCCCATCCAAGTACTAACCAGGCCTGACCCTGCTTAGCTTCCGAGATCAGACGAGATTGGGCATATTTAACTCCTGAATGTTCAAAAGCCTCAACCAAACATTAATCTCCATCTGATTCAGTTAAAGTTCAATGCATAATCCAGTCCATGCCCTGTGAGCATCAAGGCACGACCACAGCTTTTCACATTGGGGGGGGGAGAGAGACAGTAGGGTAGGGGAACCTTGCCCATGGGAGGAGTAGGAGGAGGAGAGAAGGAAGCAGCGAGGGACCACTATTCAAAATAGTTCAGCTGCTGTCATTGTTTATACTTCTGGATTCTAAACCTTTCAGATCATCCCACAGATTCATTTTCACATTCTCCCTGGTAGAACTAAAAACCGATTTAAAAACAAAGTAATGTGTCTTTCCAGCTCCTTAACAGCAGAAAAATCCTGCTTATGTAAGGCTGGGTTCTGTTTGTTTTAACATGAGAAATGTGCTGTAATCCCATACCTGCTTACTCAGAAGTAAGTCCCATTGTGTTCAGAGCCGGCCCATCCATGAGGTCAGCCAAATCTCAGATGGCAGATTTGGTGGGGAGCACCCATAGCTCCCTTGGATTGGAAAAGGAAGAGGGGGGAGGAGAGGAAAATGTGGAGGGGTGGAGAGCGACGGGACTAGAACATAGGACAGTGGGAGGCCAACACGCCATTGGTTGGGGGGGGGTAGGATTTGGCATGCTTTATTGGCGTCAAGTGGTCTTGGGCCAGCCCTGGGTGGGTTAGAAGTGAATGAATGAGTTCACTTCAATGAAGGTCATAAAAGGCTTTTTCTGAACAACAGGACAAAAGCCCTAATGCAAAAAAAAAAAAAAAAAAAAAAAAAAGCAGCCAATGCTACATCTTGCAATCTGTGTGCTAGGTTAAAAGGGTAGTAAACCCTACTGCTGACCTGTCCTCTTGCCAGCTGACGTACATGCCTGGTTAAGCCAAGACAGCATGGCATCCCGGACTGGTAGCCTTCTCTGGTAGTAAAGTGTGGAAGCAACAGGAGTGGGAAGGAAAGGCAGAAGTCTCCTTCCCACCAAGGTGGTCAACCTGTTTGCCAGCCGTCTCACTTCATATACCACTTTCCAACACCAAAAAGTTCACAGCGTGGTTTACGTTGGAGAACAAATGACAAAGAAGTGGTCCCCGTCTCCAAAATAGGTTTGCAACCTTAAAAGAAAAAGAAAAAAAGACACACAAAGAGAGACACCAGCACCAGCCACTGGGGAAAAGTATGCACTGGGTAACAAGGTGATTTTTTAAAGTGGTAATTTATATTTAGCAGTGGGGAAGCATTTGGCCCTATTTGTTCAAGCAGATCAGCTTTTCCACTGGCTCTTTGCTGGTGTCTCTTTTTGTATTAGATTGTGAGTCTTTTGGAGCCAGGAAAAGTTGTTTTTAAAATTCATGTAAATCATTTGGGGAACTTTTTTGTTGAAAAATGCTGTAAAAATGATATACATTCTTCTTCTTCTTCTTCTTCTTCTTCTTCTTCTTCTTCTTCTTCATCATCATCATCATCATCATCATCATCATCACCATCACCACCTATCTGCAATCTCAGCAACAGCAGAAAAAGAGGACTTCCGGCCACCCACTGGGGTAGCTTCCCCAGGTGGGCACATTTGTTGGTAAAACCAACTAGTATTGTGAACAGGAGATGGTTCTCCATCATCTCTGCTGCCATTATTACGGGTGGCAACACAAACTGGAATGATAGTCAGACACTTCTGACTGCTCTCAAGCATCTTGGCCCAGACTGTACCTGTGGAGCAACCCACAGCTGGGGTGGGATGATCTTCAATTGCAAAATGCTACCCCTTTAAAAGGTGCTGCTTTCCCCAGTTAGCAGGAGAATCACACAGGGCATTCTCTTATTTACTGGATAAATTCTGTGCAGGCAAGACCACCAGCGTACAAGTCTGAGTTCTTCCCCACCTTACAACTAACCCTGTACTGTCTTCTATTTCAAAACATCACCAATGCAACAAAACAGTCGGGGACAATCGACACCCCCAAGAGCCCCAGTCAGGGGTGTTTTCAGAGAGAGTTTTGCTCAGGTTCATGAGATGCTCTGAGATGTCTTGACTTCATTCTGCCTTTTAAGCTGCTCAATTGCTTGCGACTGCAATACATTTAACATTTCATTCTCTCCATGCCTGGGTGGGTTTAAATCGTTCCGCAGAGAAGGCTTTGTTGCTAGGAACACGAATGTGACGTGCGGCAATTATTACATGGCCTGCTTCTTGCCAAAACAGATCTGGATTTACTGGGATGCTGACAACTCTTAGGAAAGGAACAGAAGTTTGACACGGACTTTCGGAGGGAGTTCATCGTGCTCAGATCAACGGTGTGGGAAGAGGTCAGGAGGCTTTAATGTAGTCCACAACCTCTCCCATCTACTCCCTCACCAATCTTAGCCAAATCTGGGCCCTTCTAGCCTTTCTTTGCTAAAGGGACCATCACAAAAGATACTCTGCTCACCCCATACAATTTGAGCACTGCACAGAAAATGCCATCACGGGACACACCGGTGATCAGGACTTTGTTGCAACAGCCCTAATACAATAACAGAGTCTCTGGATGGAGATCTAACCTTTTGCCCTTGTACTATTCAAGAGGCCAAATTCAGATCGACTTCCTAATGTTGAGCTACGTCTCTGCTATTTCGTTCTTGTGAACCGTCCTTGTCATGTCATCTTACGTTCCACCTGCTTTTCCTCATTTCACTTTCCTCATCTCATCATCCACCTTAACTCATCTCGATCAGTCCTCCCTTTCCCTGCTTTGTAAACAGCAGGGGCTTCTGCATTTCTGTACAGAGTCTCACAAGCACTCTTGGCACTTCAAGGTGTTTAAAAAGTGGCAACCAAGATTGCACAGGGCTTATCCTGGCAGGACGTGACACCAACCTCTTGCTCACAAGCAGAAACAGGCACACAGAAGGGTCTCGGCCACCCTTAAATCTCTTTGATAGCAATAAATGCTATTATAATAGCAATAAATGCTTTCCTCTTCTTGATCCCACACAACATTTTCTTCCCTTCCTTGGTACAATTTCATTGCCAAATACAATCCAGATGAAATTTCTCACCAAAGCTGTATATATCGGTATCAATGACCCACCAGGCTTTTTTTTTTTTTTTATACTGGCTTTACTATACAATCATGATTCTCAAAGATTTTATTGCATTTATGGCTATTCCATTGCCAGGTATACTATTACCCTACTGTGACTTACTTACAGAAAAAAATCAAATAGGTAAAACAGGTGGGATTACGCAAGGACAACCGGGGTTGTAGCAGGTTGTGGGAAAATACAAGCTATATAGTCCAGCAGGGGCCCGAGATTGATATTTGTCTCAGTCATAAGTTGAACATAAGCAGAGCCCTGTTGAATGAGCTCAATGGTCTATCTAGTCCACCATCCTGTTTCTCACAGTGCCTTCAAGAACCCCACAAGCAGAGAACTGTTTAGTAAAATCCTATTCAGAGGTAGACTGCTGTCAAACCTGGAGGTTCCATTTAATTATTTGGACCAACAGCCAGAACAGTGTTCTCTCTCTGGCTTCTTTTTGGCTTCCCACAACTTGTTCACTATTTAACACACTCGTCTCAATTGACTTCTGCAATTATGTTCCGGGTTATTTTGAGTTGCCTGAAGTTTCTCAGAAAATCAGGCAGAGGTCTGTCTTCCCCACCCCCCGTGCAGTTTGAGCCAGGATGAACAACAAGAGAAAGCAAAACTCCATTTTTTGAATTCACTGGTTACACTGAAAGTGTCACACTCGCCGAACTGACCTCTCCCTCACTTAGGGGGCAGAAGAGACAAAAAACCAGCTCTATGACTTCTTGCCAATCAGAGCAGAAATATCGAAGCCTTTCTGTCATCTCTAAGCCTAAAACCATACATTAATACTTCCATTGAGTCATAACTTCCAACACACACAGCATCGCTCCACTGTGGCTTCTCTCAGCCCGCACGTTTTCCCACAGCCCTCCAATTCCCCCTTCCTTTCCAACGGCTCTCTCCATACATAAGTTTTGCCCAGTGTTTCTGCCTCCTTCTCCCACCTTCCAATCATAGATGCAATCCAGCTGCCTGAAAACCAAGTCCACACAAGAGGCAACATTTCACATGGCTGATGGACCACGCACCCTCTTTCCTTCCTTTCTCCTGCGCCATTGACCAGATACAATATGGCCCTTTGCCTACCTAAACTGGTTATAGAATTGCAGTCCCCACTGATTGTGCAACAGTCACGGTCATCTTTTCCTGGGAGACCCCCCCCCCCAATTCCAACATGGGGTTGCTGTGGACAGACTTGAAGGACATTTTAAAGTTCTGTTTAAAAGTTTAAAATTCAAGTTTAAAGACTTGAATTTTAAAGTTCTGTTAAACTACCAAAAACCAAACTGACTTGATAAGATTTCTGCCTTGCAGCATGGCTACCATTGAAATATTAAAAAAAAAGAAGTGGTCAGTTTTTCAACTGCCCCCACTTCCCCCCACCCAGAAGCAAAAGCAGATCAAGACCACAGTTATAATTCCACACACAGCTTAATTCCTACCAGTACTGAATGGGGTGTTTGCTGTTTCCCAGTGGGTTGGATTCCAGTTCAAGTTCCCAGCCTGATTTATGCTCTGATGGCATGTTACGAATGCCTTTTGGGCTGGCATCTGTCACTTGTGGGGACACTGCTCCAGTAGGAAGAGAGCCATTTTTAAACTGAGCCTGCACTCCAGCCCCAAAGTAAGTTTGACGTTCAAAATATCAAAAGTAAGATACACACACACACACAAAAGTGAAAATAGCTGGAGAGTTCCTAGAACTTAGCTCCAACAGTCACCTCCATGCTGGTGCTTGTGGGAATAAAACTTGGAAGGAAGGGGGAGGAAGAGAGATCAAAAAAGTCCCACATTTACACAAAGCATTTGCCAATCCTTGGATGGGGTTAGCAGCCCTGAGACAGGGGAAGGTTTCAAAGTGGGACCCCTTGAAAGAGGGCAGCAATCCCATTTCAAAAGAGATAACTCCACACACACACACAAAACGATCGCAGTAGCCCAGGAAGGGAGCATGCAGCATGGACAACTCTGTCAGAAGCTCAGAGTTAGATCCAGGTACCTTTTCAGCACTTTTTGGACAGATCATAAGCAATGTTCAAAGCTATGTAAAATCCTGGTGATGGGTGCAGGGGGTGGGTGGGAGAAAAATAAATATTCTGGATGTTGCGCGTCACCAGAAGTGTGCCGTACAGTCCTTTCGTAACACTCGTGCACAGGTTTAGCACAGTCACTGAAATCTATTCGGCACACTTTTCGGAAGGGAGATTGGATTCCCCCACCCCAAACACACCCAGGCAGAATTGCCACAAAACTTATTTGAGCAATTCCCTGTAGAACTCCTTCTCAGAGGGGAAAAAAAAAAGTATGCCTTACCTTCCAGCAGGACCTTGCGCATGAGTGTGTGCGCCTCTCTCTCTCTCTCTTTCTCTCTCCTGCGCTCAGCCTGATGTGCTCCCTGTGAAAATGAGAAGCGTTTCAGACTGTGTGGTAGGTATATATTGTCTTCAAGTGTGGCCTTAGGGCGTCCATCACACGGCCCTGTTTCACTCCTGCCCCTATAAGGAAGGGCTTGTCACATGTCTTGTGCTGCTCCCAGCTATCCGTATGGCAAAATAGAAAATAGGAAGAAAAAAAAGAGACACAGAGAAAGAATAGAAGAGAAGGTGCAGGGAGGGTGGAGAGAGAGAGAAGGGAATCTTTAATCATGAGAGAGGTGGAGAGAATTTCTCAGCGCAAACCCCACAAGACAAAAATCCCTGCCTGGCCATAAGTTTTTCTTGTGGTTTTTTTGGGGGGTTGGCTTCCTTTTGTATCTATGGCTCCTGGCAGCGTCTTTCAAGTTGCGTTCGAGGCCTGGAAGATGTGAGGAGAAGTTTGCCTCGATCCTCTCTTGCGTTGGGTTCTGCCTCGCTGGGAGTTGAGCAGAGGTTTGGTGCGCTGACGGTGAAGACCGCACACGGACTGACTCACTTTATTCCCCCCCTTCAAACGCTCCCAATCTGCCCCTCCCCTCCTCCCCCTCCCCAGTAAAGTTAAAGAAATGAAGTCTCGACACCCCCAAGTGCATTCACACACACAAACACAACAGCCGGGACAGGTTTCTCATCTTCTTACCTGTCTAATGAAAGATAGTTCAGTCATTCTCTTTGTCAGTAGTGGGAAAGACCAATGGTGAAAGGAGGCTTGTGTTAGCAGCCAAATAAAATCATGACCTCTCTCTCTCTCTTATTTCATTATTTTTGTAATGAAAGCTGGTGTGAAAAAGAGGACCCTGACCTTCCTAATTCTCTTCTGTATTTTTTTCAAGCCGTTAACATACATGGCATTTCGCAGAGTTTCATAAGCCCAAAACAGGCAGATCTCTGCTTGCAAGGAGCTTACAGACTAAAATGGAGCTACACACACCCACCAAGTCTGAGCCAAAACTTTCCAATCCCTGGGTCAGCATGTCAAATGCCACTCCCTTTGCATAGCGCCTTGAAGCCCCAAATGTCATTTCCCCCTTAACAGTGCATCAGCACTCTAGCCTCTTTCCACTTCCTAGACTGAAAAAGAGGACAACAGCATAGAAGGGGAAGTGTGGAAGGGAAGAGAGCAATGGGCTAGAGCAGGGTTCTCCAAACTTTACATCCGAAGGGCCGTATCAAATAACCAGCGCAGTCTCGAGGGACGGGAAAAAAACATTAAATATAAAATTTAAATAAATACATTAGAGATGAAACTTAGATAAATGAATAAATGAATGGGCCCAGATGTCCAGGATTTCTCCAAGCACCGACACAGCCCAAGAAATAAAACACACGCTTAAATGGAACCCCATCCCCCCACCCCACAAGCACAGCTCTGGTTGTGTTTGGTCAACTGGGCCAGAGGTTCTCAGGGGATCAGAGGCTGGCCGCGGGCTGGATAGAGGCTGGCTGTGGGCCCCATCTGGCCCCCAGACCGGGGTTTGGAGACCCCTGGGCTAGAGCAAGGGTGTCAAACGTAAGGACCAGGGGCTGGATGCGGCCCATGGAAGCTCTTTATTTGGCCCTTGGGCTCTCCCAGCACCACAATCAGCTGCTTTCAGATGCTGAGCTGGCCTGAGGTATTACTGTTAAGAGTGGAGCCTGCATCACTGGGCTCTCCCGTATCTTGAAAATACAATGAAGATTTGCCTGCTTCTCCTATGTCATTTGCAGCTGAGTTCCTAAGTGAAAAAGGTGCTCATTTCTGGTCACAACCTGCTTAATGACATCATTTCTGCGTCCCCCGCAAACTTCATGAATGCTGTTTGGCCCGCTGTATGAAATGAGTTTGACACCCCTGGGCTAGAGCTTTTCCAACACTCTAGCCCGCCACTCTCCTCTCCTCTCCTGCTCTTCCTCTTTGTTTACCAGTCCAAGAAGTGGGAGAAACAGAAGCAGCAAAAGAGGGAGTGGGTGGTCAGTGGGTGCCCCTTACCAATCTGCTGTCTGACGCAGCTGCTTCAGTTGGCCTCATGGATGGTCCGGACCTCAACAGTGGACGGATCGGTGGGCAATCTTAACTGAACTCTGTTCTAGATGATCACTGGGAGATCCAGAGAAATAACTGGATGCTGGCCAGTTTCCTGCTTCTGGAGACATATGGGATGGGACACCTGGAACAGGAAGCGACATGGAGCAGCCACAAACCCTTGCTGGAACGACACGGGACCTGTTGTATTGGGAAGGAACAATCAGAGGCTTAAGCTGCACAAATACTGCTCCCTTCCTTCCCTTTCCAGAACTCAGGAGGCATTGGCTTGACAGCCCTGCAGAACGGAGTCTGCACAGACGTAAGCAGCGTAAGCAAACCCACTGTCCAGCTCCTTGGCAGAAGGAAAAGGGCATTTGGGTTCAGCAGCCCCCACACCGAGGTTATCAACAGAAGAGATGTTTGCAGGGAAGTTTTTGTAGCAGCTTCATACAGGAGCTTCCTGCATGCCTAGAGTTGCCAGTTTGCCAAGAACAGCCCAGTTGCTATCACTGTTTGCTTTTTTCTCAGGCGGGGGGGCAGCGAAGGTTACTCTCAGGCCATTTTGGGGCTGTCACTGAACTCTGCCATGATACCAGATTCCCCCACCCCCACCCCAAACCATTTGTCAAGCGTTGCCAATCTTGTGACATCGCATCACCTGATGACATCATCAGGCCCCACCTCATAACCAGGATGAGCCAGGATGGGGCAGAGATGGTTCTGGAGCTGGACTTAGACCTGGAAGATCCAGGTTCAAATCCCTGCTCAGCCATGAAGCTTCCTGGGTGACCTTGGGCCAGACAGCCTCTCGTACCTCCCAGCATTGTTATGAAGGCAAAACAAGGGAAGGAGCTATGTACACCACCCCAAGCTCCTTGGACGAAGGATGGTATACAAATATGAAACACAAATAAATAAATAACCGCAGAGTCTTGGATGCGTTTAACCTTGGCCACACCATGTGTATCCAATTTGCATCAATGGGAGCTTTTTCAATGTATTATTTGTTTGTCTTCCACATCTGTGTACCACCTTTTCTCCAAGGAGCTTGGGGTGATAGACTTCTGCTGCTCCTGTCCTCTGACATCTGGACTCTGCAGCTGGATCCAAACTGAGGCCTTCCCAATGCTTGAGTCGCCTGTAATGCTGGCCTGAGAAGACGGAATCCCTACAAATGCTTTTCTGAAAGACACTTGTGACTGATTCACGACCGCCATTGCTGGTGCAGTGTGACGTTAAGACGTCACCAAAGGGGGCGCCACTTCTTATCACCATGAATGGTCTTGCGAATGCTCCAACACATGCCAAGGTTGGGGCAGACCTCATTCTGACGCAAAATGTGTTTCAAAAGCCACCTTCGAGCCACAGACTCGTCACATCGGCATAAAAAAATAAGTCAGATCAAACTGCACCACCCGCCCACAGAGTTGTGTGAACTAGTCCTCAACAGGTCTGGTCTTATAACCACTTAGCAGCCAATGAAAACGTCACCACATGCCTGTTCCAAGCTAGCTTGGGAAGGGCAGTCTCTTATGCTGACTTCAGGTTTATCCAGGCTTCTAGGTAACCAGGATGCGTCCAGAAACCTGTGACTTCTGAGGTGATATCAAAAGCCTGATAACCCTTGGAAAAAAAATGGGGGGGGGGGTATTTAATACTGGGAAGGAGCTCAACATCAGCCCAAAACAGGCCGAGACTAACCTTTGCCACCTTTGCATCTAAGAAAAAAGCCAAAAGCTGAAGAAATAGAGTCCATTTTGCCTAACTGGCAACCCACATTTAGGATGGTCTGTGATGGTCTGAAACAGCCAAGGTGGTCCAAGGTGTTGGGATTCATGTGACTGGCTTATTGGGAGTTGGAGCAAGTCCAGACTGGCCTTTTTACACCCATACACTGGGTGGACAGTAGAAGAGGCTCTCTCAAGCTCCAGCTGAGAGTCAAGGGCAGGTCAAGACAGTTGCAACGGAGCTGTAAGTCTGGGACAAGCTCTTATCGTGAGCAGTTTTCAGCCTTTGTGACACTTCTGGGGTTGCAATGCTGGATCCTTGTAAACAGGAATCAGAACAGCAACCAAAATGTCGTCTAGAATGAAACTGGAAAACAATCCCCGGGTTCCTACTCAAGTGGGACATCTGAGGGACGTCGAGGAAGGTCAAAAGATCCTTGAGAAGATGAGCAGAACTTTCAGGTGGCTTTCCATGCATCCAAAGAGTGTCCCTGAACTTCTCTGAGGGCAACATTCCAAGCAAAGTTGGGAGTTTCTTCATCAGATAAAATATCTGAGGAATTTTGTATGAAGCCAACGTAAGGCTAGCAATATTTCAATACAAGGGTTTCGCACCTTCCTAAGGAACCACCTTGCTGGGCTGTGTCGGTAGCATCCAGTTTGCCATGACTCTGGAAGCCTCACCTGAAGGACAGACGATGGCATCAAAAAAGATTCGAGAAAAAACGTGTGCAGGTGTTTCACTGAAGAAGGGCCCCTTCTTTCCATCACTCATGGCCAGACTCAATGCAGATTGCAGGGGTGTGGCATGCTTTAAAAATATGGGGCATTTCATACTTTTGAAAGTTGGACTTCTGGGTACACCACCATGATGCCAGCATGGGTTTAGAGATATGGAGAAGAGCGTTTTCCTCATCCCGATACACTGGACAGGGGGTGGTTCTGTACAACAGACACCACCATCCAAGAGTGTGTGGTCTTGAGAAGTCAGTGTAATGTTAAGAAAATGGAAGTGATGAGTGAGAACCAAAGTTCCTCCATGGAATGCTCTGGAGGACTAGAATTAAGGCAACACGGGTGCAAGAAAAACTCAGAGTGGTGGAAGAATTTCATACCATGTATAGAGCTCTTCAGTATACATGCTTTTAAAAAAATGATCTAGTCTTCCTAGGCATAGGGAAACAATGCACAAGATTTAGCAACAGGGTGTGTGGAACACTGTGTGGCAGCATCAGGAGGTCTCCTGAGAATGGGGTGCTCTCTGTTTTCAGAGACAAAGGAGCAGTTCAATCCCTTAGTGTCATCTCCCCCTGACAGAAACTCCATCTCTTCCCACAGTCCTAGTACCAGCTACATCGAACCGGCGGTGGCATGGAGGACCTTGCTTACCTCTGCCTGGTGCATGTATGTGTGGGAACAACACACACTGGAGTGCTCACGCTTTCTTCAAGCCTGGGGGCTGCTCCGGGGGGGAGGGGGAAAGGCAAAACGGTGAGCTTGCCAGTTTCTCCCCAGGTCCACCGAGAGGTGTCTTTAGGGCTCATCTCACAGAATGTCAGAGTGCATGTGCTCCGCGAGAAGGCCCTTCAGAACTCATCAGCCCCACTGTCACGCAGGCCACTGCAAATCGGGAGTGACAGCTGTCTCGGCACGCGCCATCCATCTGTGGCAAATGTGTCAGCTAGCTGAACACTCCAGAGGAAACTGTTACAGAGTCCGGGAATGAGAGCAGGAGATAGACAAACAGAAGCAACAAGGGGACCCTGGTGGGTGGACCGCAACGAGGTGGCCACTGTCTTGGGACAAGGCACCCCAAGATTTGCTCCTTGAAAAAGGGAGTGGCGGTAGACCGATGAGGACGCATGCCAAGTAAGGGCCTACCCAGTAGTTTCAACCCCAATGCATGTGCAATGCTTCACCCTCAAGACTATGATGCCCATGTGGGGAAAGGACTTGCCCAGAGACCAGATAAAAGAAAACAGATGAGATGGAGTCTGAACACCTATTTCTAGCTCGGTGTTGCTTGATACTGACCAGCAGCAGCTCTCCAAGGTTTTGGATGGTTCTTTCCCAACCCTTCATGGAGACGCATCCAAGGAGTAAACCTGGGACTTCTGCATGCAAAGCAGGGACTCCACCATTGAGTTACCACCTCTCCACAGAGATTTGCAGGGCTGATGAGAAGGGCAAGAAAGATACCCAGTCTCCCTCTATTATCTCTTTTTTCACAGATCCTCTTTCCCTAGTTCTCAGTCAGTATCTCCTACGTATGACACGGATTTAAAAAAAATGTGGCTTCTTCTAATGTTGTCCCATCCTGCTTTCCTGATTTCTTTTCCCAGTTTGATTTGTCATCCTGGATATGAACTCACTCTCTCTCTCTCTCTCTCTCTCTCTCGGGTGTTTTGTAACAAAGGGAAGAGAGTACTGCAGTTTGAAGCCCTCAAGTTGTTGTTTTCCTCACAACACTGGAGACTCCACTTTGGGGTCCAGGCAGCTCTGATTGTCCAAGCAGATTCTGGTTGGGTATCAGGATGAAACTGTTAACAGTAATAGCAGCCCCAAAATGGAACAGATTATGAAGGGAAGTAATGGGTTCTCCCTTGCTGCAAACCTTCAAACAGGAGCTTGATGGGCACCTTTTGGAGATGCTCTAAAGAGGATTTTCCTGCTTCAAGGAGGAGATGGACTGGCCCCTTCCAACTCTGCAATGTTATGATTCTATGACATGTCCAGCTCGAAGGTTGTATTCTGTTGGGGCAGGCTATTGAAGACACATTACAACCAGCTCCCTATTGCCTTCCAGGCTTAGCTCAAACTGCTGGTTAGGACCAGGCCAGAACCCATCACATCTCACAAACCAAGTCCATCCTGATTTTCCATCCTGGAGGAAGTTCTCCAAGTAGGCGAATGGATGACAAAACAGCGACTGTGGCTCTATGTGAATAAGTGTAAAGTGAGTGGTGCACATTGGGGCAGAAAGACCCATTACATACACCAGTAAGGTCTGAGCGGTCAATGACTCACCAGGAAGGAGATCTTGGGGTTGTGGTGGACAGTTCAATAGAAACATTAACCCTGGGAAAGCTGGGAAGAAGGCAGATTTCCATGTTTGAGGTCATAGGGAAAAGGGATGGAGAATAATATAGGTAGTGGTACAAAGCCCCTATATATATCTATGGTGTGGCCACATTTGGAAGACTGTGTATAGTTCTGGTCACCACATCTCAAGGAGGATATTGTGGAGCTGGGAAAGGGGCAGAAGAGTTCAACCAAAATGGCCAGGCTGCTGGGACACCAGGGAGAAAATCTGCAACAGTTTTAGTTCAGAAAAAAAAGGCAACTAAAGCTGCACACTTTCCTGGGAGTAAACCCCACGGAACACAATGAGACTTACTTCTGAGCAGACATGAATAGGCTTGCACTGTAAAGGGAGGATGTGATTGAGGCTTATGAAATTACATAGGGCAGTGGTTCCCAACCTGGGGTACGTGTACCCCAAGGGGTACTTGCTAGGACCCGTAGGGGCACTCAGAGAAGAATTGAATAATGGCTGCAGAAGGCAGGTCTGTATTAGAATGCCTTGTGGGGCTGGCAAAGCAGGAAGAAAGGCAACTAGCTGGCTGCAAAAGACCCCCAAGTGCTAGTTCTTGGTCATCCGTTTGTGTATCATCAGATATGGATCAGTGGTTGAAAACCAGCACAGTAAAAAAAATCTGAAACTGGACGTGGGAAGTGATTGATCACTAAGTATTTCTCAGGGCATGTCTAAAAGCCCCAGTAGTGTGTGGAGTAGCAGGAAACCTTCTTTACTCTTGTGGCATTTACAAACAAGACGTGCAGATAGACCAGTGGTCTCCAAACCCCAGCTCAGGGGCCAGACGCTGCCCGCAGCGAGCCTCTATCTGAGCTCTGAGGGGACTCTGAGCCTCAGAGTCCCCTGAGAGCCTCTGGCCCAGTTGACCAAACACGACCAGAGCTGTGCTTATGGCGGGGGGGGGGGCTCTATTTAAGTGTGTGCTTTATTTCTGTAGTGGTGAACGCTTTCCACATGCGCTGCCTCCGACGCATTCTCGGTATCACCTGGCAGGACAAAGTTCCAAACAACACAGTCCTGGAACGTGCTGGAATCCCTAGCATGCATTCACTGCTGAAACAGAGATGCCTGCGTTGGCTCGGTCATGTCGTGAGAATGGATGATGGCCGGATCCCAAAAGATCTCCTCTATGGAGAACTCGTGCAAGGAAAGTGCCCTACAGGTAGACCACAGCTGCGATACAAGGACATCTGCAAGAGGGAACTGGAGGCCTTAGGAGTGGACCTCAACAGGTGGGAAACCCTGGACTCTGAGCGGCCCGCTTGGAGGCAGGCTGTGCAACATGGCCTTTCCCAGTTTGAAGAGACACTTGGCCAACAGTCTGAGGCAAAGAGGCAAAGAAGGAAGGCCCATAGCCAGGGAGACAGACCAGGGACAGACTGCACTTGCTCCCGGTGTGGAAGGGATTGTCACTTCCAGATTGGCCTTTTCAGTCACACTAGACGCTGTGCCAGAACCACCATTCAGAGCACGATACCATAGTCTTTAGAGACTGAAGGTTGCCAACAACAAGAAGAAGCTTGGAGAAATCCTGGAAATTTGAACCCATTCATTCATTTATTCATTCACCTAAGTTCCACCTCTAATGTATTTATTTAAATTTTGTATTTAAATTTTTTTTTCTAGACCTCAACACTGTGCCAGATATTTGATGTGGCCCTTTGGCCAAAACATTTGGTGACCCCTGAGATAGACAAACAAGGATATGGAGCTGGTGGAGGCAGTTTTCTCTTCTTAAGCCTTCCGAAAAAATAAATACTGAAGTAAGCTGAATGCAGGTTCAGATATAAGACGGCATCTTACATCCGTGGAACCTGATTTCAAAAAACTCAAAACAAGCTCAAGGATCACCCTGAACATTTGTTGTGTATAAAAATATTTGTTGTGTATTTTATAAAAATTATTCCATTACTTTTTAATTCCATTATTGAGTCATTTATTTACAGTTGCAATATATCAACTTGACAGCAATATATCAATGACAGCAACTCGATTAATTACAAACATTTTGCCAATATGAGGGGTTCAATTTATGGAAAAGGTCTGCCAAGGGGTACACAAGTGACAAAAAGGTTGGGAGCCACTGATATAGGGTATGGAGAAAGTACAAAGAGAGGTTTTTCTCCCTCTTTCCCCCACCCTAGAACCAAAGGGCACCCAGTGAAACGGATGGGTGGGAGATTTAGGATGGACAAAAATAAGTACAATGAACTCTTGATTCAACTGACTAATTGGGGGAAGAGATGTCCATTAATGCCAAAAGCCTATTAAATCCAAATGCATTAATGACAATACATAAGAACATAAGAACAGCCCCACTGGATCAGGCCATAGGCCCATATAGTCCAGCTTCCTGTATCTCACAGCGGCCCACCAAATGCCCCAGGGAGCACACCAGATAACAAGAGACCTCATCCTGGTGCCCTCCCTTGCATTGGCATTCTGACTTAGCCCATGTCCAAAATCAGGAGGTTGCGCATACACATCATGGCTTGTACCCGTAATGGATTTTTCCTCCAGAAACTTGTCCAATCCCCTTTTAAAGGCATCCAGGCCAGACGCCATCACCACATCTTGTAGCAAGGAGTTCCACAGATCAACCACATGCTGAGAAAAGAAAATACACAAAACATACATGACCTGTTTTTAATATGATAGACAATGGCCATTATCTCCAAAGTCAGTGAAATTGAGGTTCATTAAAAGGGAGACATTCGCCGTTAATTCTTCACTAATTCTTCATTAATTCTTCATCATAAATTTATGATTTGCAACTGCAGGACAGCTTTAGAAGGGAAGATGCCTGACTATCAATGACTACTTGTCACGATGGCTGTGTACTACCTCCAGGATCGGAGGCTGTATGCCTTTGAATAGGGACTGCAGGGTGGGTGTTTGCCTTCAGCGGCTGCTTACCACCTTCCTAGAGGCAGCTGGTGGGAAACAGGGAGCTGGACTAGATGGGCGTTGGACCCAATTCAGCAGGGATTGTAGCCTTACGCTAAGTCAGCCCACTGGTCCATCTAGCTCACTACTGTCAACACCAACGGGAAGAAGCTCTTTGTAACGTCAGACAGGAATCTCTGTCTGCAGTACCCATAGACATCAGGGATTGAACCTGGGACCTTCTGCATGCAAAGCAAAGGTTTTACTACTGAGCCACATCCCTTTTCTATGAGCTACAGTCTTTTGCAAGGGCTACTATGGAAAGCGATGGAAAGCAGTCTAGACTTTTATCTCGCTTGGAAGCCCATGTGTTCCTTAATTTATTTAACACACTCCTTAATCTTTCCTCCCCAGTTAACAAGGTTTTAATATGCACCAGTGAGATAATGGAGTACCCTTGTCTCACTTAGGACAGAAACCGGCAGGCGGTAAACCAGGATCTACTGATGGAACTTTGATAGATTTGCAGCAGGTCAACAAGCATTTCTGACTCTCAACTGCTTTACAACAAGTAAAATTGCAAGTAATTCAAAATAATTATCTGCTGTGGCTGGCCCTGTGCCAATTCTTTCAGCCTCAGTGTTCCTTATATGTAAAATGGAAATATTAGTTGGCTGTCTTGCACCAGATCCTTGTACAGTTCTGCTGGCCAAGTTTTAGACTTCTGCGTTTGAATCCCTACAGAGCATCATATAGAGATTTGTTTGTCTAGATCAGGGATCTCCAAACCTGGCCCAGGGGCCAGATGTGGCCTGCGGAGAGGCTCTATCCGGCCCATGGCCAGCCTCTGATCCCCTGAGAGCCTCTGGTCCAGTTGACCAAACACAACCAGAGTTGGGCTTGTGGGGTGTGGGAATGCGGGGTCCATTTAAGTGTGTGTTTTATTTCTTGGGTTGTGTTCGTACTTGGAGAAATCCTGGACATTTGACTCCATTCATTTATTCATTCATCTAAGGTCCATCTCTAATGTATTTAAATTTTATATTTAATTTTTTTTATGTCCCTCAACACTGTGCCAGACATTTGATGCGGCCCTCTGGCCAAAAAGTTTGGAGAGCCCTGGTCTAGATGCTAGTTTGTTCCAGTGGGTGCAGTACGCCATAGTAGTAAGTACAGGGACAGCCCATCCAGGAGGCCAACTGAGGCAACCTGAGGCAACAGATTGGTGGGGGACACTCATGACTGATACTGCATGTGAAGCATTTAAATACATCTTCTAAATGTTTAGTGTTATCCCTTCCAATAACAGCCATTTCAACTCTGCCATGCTGCGACCAACGCATCCAAAACCAACAGCAGCGTTTCTCAAACTGTGGGTCAGGACCCACTAGATAGGTTGTGAGCCACATTCCAGTGGGTCCCCACTCACTTCAATGTGTATTTTCATCTATTAGACTTGATGCTACCCTGGAATGTGACTGCATTTGGGGAAATATTACACATTTATACTTTTAACAGACTAATATGTATATGCTTTTAACAATGATAGTCAATGGGGCTTACTCCGGGGTAAGTGTGGCTAGGATTGCAGCCTTTGGGATGTTTGGGGAATTTTTTTTTTAAACAGATCAGTAACTGCTTGGGAGAATTAGGAGGGTTCTTTTTTATTTTAAATAAATTTTTAAACTTATACTTCTTGTAAACTTTTAAATTGATTCATTTGATTTTGTTGTATGGGATGTTAAACATTTTCCTGCTTGATGATGTCACTTCTGGCTATGATATCAGGTTAATGACATCACTTCTGGTGGGTCCTGACAGATTGTCATTCTAAAAAGTGGGTCCCGGTGCTAAAAAGTTTGAGAACCACTGACCCACTTTCCCCAAAAGGGGAAATACCTGAATGTCGATTGTCACTCAGAGGTCTGCAGAGTTTAGAAATGTTCTTTTAAAAAGAAAAGAAAAAGACTGCTCTAGAAGGGCAAAACCTCCCAAAAACACAGTCAGGAAGACTTAATGTTCATGATCCATCAGCTCACCTCCATTATTTGAAGCGTTCCATTTGCTACCTTGGATTGAAGCAAGAGCCTTGATTCCTAGACAGGCATCAGGGTTCTTTGAACAGATAGCCAAACGGAAGGAGGACTCTTCCTCTTGAATAGCATGATACATTTGGTACGCACTGGAAAGCTGATGAGGGAAGGATGAAATAAGCAGATTGAAGAGACAGAGAATTAAAAATGAATATAGGACCAAACCAAGAAAACTGGAGAGACAGTTGGTCAGTGCATTGTGATCAGGACAGGCTTATTGTGAAATAAGCCCAAAGAGTCCTTGGGACATCTTCCCTGTTCTCTGTGGTAAATACAACTAAGGGCACAATCCTAAGCAGGTCTACTCAGAAGTAAGTTCTATTGTGTCCATTGGGACTTACTCCCAGGAAAGTGAGGATGGAATTGCAGCCTAAGTATGTGAACTGAAACACATATGCTTCCCCTGTGTACACACACACACACACACACACACACACACACACACACACACACACGTCTCCTTCCCCCTTCCCTTCCTCTGTTAACTCCCTTGTGTCAACATCTAAAATGTAAGCTCCTCGGGGCAGGGGCTCTCTCCTTGCTCCGTGTTAAGCACCATGCATGTCAACGGCACTACTTGAAATAAATAACTTGCTAGACCGGCACAGAAGACATGCTTCCCCCCCTTCTTTTACTTTGACCTAGCTGATGCAGAGGTTTTATCTGTATGCAAACAGTTAAATAAAGGGTGCAGGAGCTTTCCCATGTCTTTCCCTTCTCCATACTGGTGCACCCTCCTGGAGGGCTACTTGTCTGTTCAATGTAGGAGGCCCCCTCTCTTTTGCCTTTATAGACCCAGGCTGCCTTCAAGAATCATTATCGACAAACCTGGGGGAAGAAAACCTCAGGTCCTTCCTGTTTGTTTGTTTTCATTAGTGTTGGATACCAGGAGTTTCTGGTCTTGGGTTATGTCCTACCTGCACGGCCCCTTTACGGGCAGATTTACATACGCTCCAGCTGTCCCCGTTTACGAGGGGTAGTCCTTATTTTCTGGTCCTCCATATCTCTGTCCCTGTGTTGTCCTTCTGTTTTCATGTCAGGACAGATGCCTTCTTCAAAGCTGCTGGTGTTACCATTCCTCCTTATTCTCATCATTAAGGTCAGACTTTCCAGTCGGCCTTTCTGAAAATGAAACAATTTGTCTTACAAATCTTAAAACTAACGCAAAGATGATGGATGGACTTGAACAGACACACATTCAAACACACAGTGGCATAGCTAGTGGGGGACAGGCCATACCAGACACCACCCTCGGGGGGTAATAGTGGTCAAAATGGTCAAAACTTTGGTTTTTATGAATAATGCCATCATGTTATATATCATTCAATGTGCAATTTCATGATGAATGTAATAAAAAAAACCAGGTTGAAATATCTGTGTTATAGCCAAATAAAAAGAAAATGAAAACACGGGATTACTATCGGAGGTTATTAAGTGAATTGTGAATTCTGGTGGGAATGAGGACCAGGAATAGGAGGAGGGGGTTAGAATAACTCTATGAAAGTCTGTCTATGTAAAATTTATAATTGCATAGTGGAGTTTTTTGAGCATAGTGGAGAGAGAGAGAGAGAGAGAGAAACCTGTAAGGCAATATAAACAACTCCACAATTATATACCCAACCCCTGCTAAGAAGGGGTTTCAAGTGGGTGCTCCTTTTTTTAGCAGGGGGAGAGTAACTGGCCCACCTCACCCCAGCACTGTCTGTTCTAGTGGCTGTCTGCTGATGTTCTTTTTGCATCTTTTTAGATTGTGAGCCCTTTTGGGACAGGGAGCCATTTAGTTATTTGATTTTTCTCTGTAAACCGCTTTGTGAACTTTGAGTTGAAAAGCGGTATATAAATACTGTTAATCATCATCATCATCATCATCATAGAAGAAAAAAAATGCTCTTATGGGTTTTGCCTGTATGCAAAGACTTTCAAGCCACATAGAGTTCCTTCAGCTCACTGAATAGGAAGAGGGGGTTGGACGTTAATGGGGGGGGGGGTTTGGGTCATTGGTTTAGATGACTGTACAAGTGGATTCTAACCATTCATGGTGAACTATAGGTCTATCAGTGGTTATTAACCATGAGGGCTACATTGAGCTTCCAGATTCAGGGGCAGCATGTCATTGAGTACTATGTACATGGGAGCAACTAGTATGTGTGGGGAAAATGTTTACTGTGCTTATTTTCTGGTCATCATTATTATTTATTTCATGTCATGACTATAACAGAAAATAATTTTGTTGTATACCGGGCCGGGGGGGGGGTTATCAAAAAGTTATGAGCTATGCCTCTACCTTAAACACACTCTTTGAAAAGCAGCAGAAATATATCCTTGGACAACATTCTGAAAAGTATTTTGAAATAAAACCCTAAACATGGAGCAGTGATGCGGCCCCTTCTCTCTCTCTCTCTCTCTCTCTCTCTCTCTCTCTCAGGAGAACTGAATTTGCAGGACTGGGGTGGATCTATGGGAAGAGGTCTGTGGAGACCCTTGCCAGAGGCCCACATCCATGCATGGCCAAGCCCCAAGGCAGTGAGAGTCTGTTGAGCCACTAATCTCCACACCAGTAAACCAGCCAGGGTCTAATGGGGAGATTTATCAGGAAGTGGTGGGGAGCAGGAAACGTTCAATGGTAACAGTTTCAATTCTTGGCATCGACAAAGGGTCTCAACTGGTGGTCGGAGCAGGTGACACCGGGGACAATGGGCCAAGGGTCTGATTCAGTAAACAGCAGCTTCAGCTGCTCAACACGCAGTTTACAGCACCAGAAGAAAAAGCAGTTGTGGGACCACAACTGAGAGCCTGCATAGTGGTGAGTGTGTTAGGTTAAGGCTGGGGAGAGACACTCTACTCTTCCATGAAGTCCCAGTGTTATGAAGTTGGGCTGTGGGCCACAATCATGGAAGGGTCAGGAACAGAAGGGAAGCCAGGAAGGAGGATCGATGAGTCAAGACTGAGAAACGAGTCAGGAGCTAGGAAGAAAAAGTCAGGAGAGAGAGAGAAAAGGAACACCCCAGAAATGAAGAGTCCAATCCTAAAGGCTCTAGCACTGGCAATCTGCTTGTACCGCTGGCGCTGGGTGTTGCAAATGTGCCATAAAGCACATTTACAGCACCTGGAGAGGAGGGTGCACTGAGCCTCGGTGGTGGGAGGAGGATGACGACAAGCCACCGGCAGTACAGCTTTTCAGGGTGGAGGAAGGCGTTCCGGGGGAGGGTGGGATGGGGGAGGGACCAGCCCGGGGGACCGAACTGGCTGAGCTTTCCTCCACTGGATCCTATGCCCTGCATTGGACTGCAAAGTCCGACATGGGGCTTCTCCAACGTGAGTAGCCCCATTGTGAGGCCTGCAGCTTACCTGGGGGGAAGGGGACTTTTGCCTCCCTGGTCCCTCTGGATAAATGGTTGGCAACCTTCAGTCTGGAAAGACTATGGTATAAGCCTACAGCACCTGGTATTCCCGGGCGGTCTCCCATCCAAGTACTAACCAGGCCTGACCCTGCTTAGCTTCCAAGATCAGACAAGATCAGGGATGGAAAGACTATGGTATAAGCCTACAGCACCCGGTATTCCCAGGCGGTCTCCCATCCAAGTACTAACCAGGCCTGACCCTGCTTAGCTTCCGAGATCAGACAAGATCAGGGATGGAAAGACTATGGTATAAGCCTACAGCACCCGGTATTCCCAGGCGGTCTCCCATCCAAGTATTAACCAGGCCTGACCCTGCTTAGCTTCCGAGATCAGACGAGATCGGGAGATAGTGTTCAGTATAGGGAGATGGTTGGCAACCTTCAGTCTCAAAAGACTATGGTATAAGCCTAGAGCACCCAGAATTCCCAGGCGGTCTCCCATCCAAGTACTAACCAGGCCTGACCCTGCTTAGCTTCCAAGATCAGACGGGATCGGGAGATAGTGTTCAGTATAGGGAGATGGTTGGCAACCTTCAGTCTCGAAAGACTATGGTATAAGCCTACAGCACCCGGTATTCCCAGGCGGTCTCCCATCCAAGTATTAACCAGGCCTGACCCTGCTTAGCTTCCAAGATCATACAAGATCAGGTATCTGCAGGGTACCAGCCATTTTGGCACCCAGCAGTGCTGGGGAGGATAGGATTGGGTTGGAAGAGATCTTGTGGCTCAGATAAAGACCAAGCTCCTGACTCAGACTTGCAAGACTCTTTTGGGGTAAAGGGTAAGGAGAGAATCCGTGGGGTAGGAGAACCAACAAATAAGAATTTTGATGGGTGTATTGTTAAAATAGCCACAATCCTTCTCTTTCCATGTGCACCTGCTGACGTGATGGAGAGACCCAGAGAGATGCATGAAGATGGAAACTGCTACCTTGAGGCATCACCTCTTCACACATGCCTCCTTAACACGGCTCAGCCCTTCAGCTCCAGCAGTGGCCAGTCTCCTGCTGTGTTCACGTGCCGGCTGGATCGAGAGAGACACAGTCTCTGTCTGCGTTGCTGAGTGACTCGATACGACGTGGAACAGCTGTTTGGTGGAAAGCAATCTCCTGCGGGTGGAAGCGGGGAGAAGGGAGGTGGGGGGGTTTGAGCCGTTCAGTGGATAATTATATCTGTGTGGGCTACAGCCTTCGCTCACAGTCAAACCTACGGGTCGTGAGAAAAAGAGCAAAGCTGTCAGGCCCAATCAACAACCCTGCCTCTGACAACCTTCTTTTGCCAGTGGGGTGGGGAGTCTGTGTTGGGGGGGGGGGACAGAAGATGTACCACCATGGCAACATGGGATAGGGTGTGGGTGGTAGAAGCGAGAACGAAGAATATGAAGAATGAACCTCAAAAGGGGCAGAAAAGTATCCCCACTGGACTAATCTCTCCATTGGTAGCATCTTAAGAAGATGTTCCGTCGGCATTGCAGAACTACTGTCTTAGAGACTAGTTCCTGTGAACATTCTCAGATGCTTCACCCTTATGGGGAGCCTTGAAAGTCACTTTGAAATTTTGCTGCACGTAGACAGCTCCCCTGATCACTGGTTCACTGATCACAGTTCACTGGTCTTCTAGAAGCTTCCTCAGGTGTCACTCCTGGTGATGAAGGCTGAAATGCACTTATGCAGAGATTAGCATGGTGACTGAGTAGCTACTTTGCATTGCACAAGGTCCCTGGTTAGTTCCCTGGTATCTCCAGGTAGGGCCGGGAGTGACCCTAGTCTGAAATGCTGGAGATGTTTAAACCGATCATTGCAGACAGAACTCTCCCAGATGGCCTTATCAGTTGATAACAGATTTGTATGTTATTTGTTCACTTTTAAAAAAAATTTCAGTGCAAGGGCTGAAACCAGCCAGGTTGAACACACATCCACTCCCATGGAAGGGTCCAGCTGGCTGACCTCTGAAGCCCCCAAAATGTCCGTCGCACCAGCTTCTAAGCACCTTCCACTGGGCAGCAGCTTACCAGGTGATGGTGGGGAGAACTGGATGCTCTGCTCAGTGCTAGTGCTATTTTAAAGTTCCCATGATCCACCATAGGAGGTGGGCATAGCACAAAGCATTATCCCAGGGTCCCCAGATCCTGGCACCAACTCTGTTTCACTGCCTTCCCAAACTGGAAATGTGAGGGTTAATGAGCCAAGGGATTTATCTTGCAGGTGGAAGCGATGGTCCAACCACAACCACAAGGAAATAAGAACATCAGGGACACCCTTCACAACTTTAGCAAGGAGGGTAAATCATTCCTTTCATTCCCACCTATTTCTCTTACTGCTATCCTCACCACAAACTCTCTACACTTTTCATTGGGGCAGGAACAAAAAAGGCTATCGGCAACTAGGAGATTCTTCTGGCTTTCACATGGCCGCCAGGTGATAATATCATCATCCGCCACCCTGCTGACCCTACCAAAGGGAGCTCCTCTTTCTTGTCTTCATGTACAAGAACTTGAGTGACAATGGAAAGACTTGAGTGGACTTGCTGGACTTGAGTGACAATGGAAAGAAATGATAGAGCAGAGAAGATCGGCCAGTTCTCAGAGGGAAGGAATGCAGAGTTTAGAGAGAGGGCATTAATTTTTGTTAATGCTTCTCTGCACCAGTGACCCACATAGGGCCAAGGAAGCAGGCAGCAGACAGACAGATGCAAGTTCTCCTTTCCTGTCACGGCTATACAGTAGTTCCAGGTGGAATCTCAAAGGAGGACTCATGTTCACTTCTGCAGTTTGCTCCCCACTGTCTTCTTATAAGCTCTGGCTTACTGGGCAATGGGGGAAAATAGTTGCAGACAGTCTTCCTAGGGCCTGGCTGGGAAAAGGGGGGTTTATGAGCAGGGGATTTATGCTGGCTAGGCATGGGTGTGGCTCTTTGCATGAGCAAGGGCCCTATGCACATGCCCTACTGGTCAGATGCAAGGGAGGGCACCAGGATGAGGTCTCTTGTTATCTGGTGTGCTCCCTGGGGCATTTGGTGGGCCGCTGTGAGATACAGGAAGCTGGACTAGATGGGCCTATGGCCTGATCCAGTGGGCTGTTCTTATGTTCTTATGTCCCCACCTATGGAGCCACCCAAGGGGACAGAGTTAGCACTTCCCATCCTACCACAGTCCCAACCAAAATGACATCCCGCCACTGGTTGAAAGCACACATCCTTGGCCTGCGTTCCTCCGAACCTGTGGCTTGACCCTGAGTTTAAACACTGCATTGCTGGTATTCTCATGTTCTTTAAAATAATAATAATAATTTTTTAAAAAACCAGACATTATTGCACTTCTAGCCATGGCTACTAAAACACGGAAGCCTCATTTAGGGGGGAATCGCAGTGAGCCGCATTGTATTCAGCGCTCTCGGTGTGGATCATCGATTTCCACACCCACATCAAGACACAGCTTGTATTATTTTGTATCTGTGACTGTCACCCCCATTTGGCTTGCTGAGTGACAGGACCCAACAGAGGCAAAGGCAGTGAACTTTCTGCAATTAAGCAATGGCACTCAGGAAAGCGAGCGCTCAAGGGCAACTGGCAAAGGGACCCACAGCATTGCATACTGCCGGCTAAGAGGCGTCCCTCCGACTCTTCCTCTAGGGAAAGGACTTGTGCTCATTCATTGTCTTTTGCTCAGCGGGCAATTAAGAAGCAGCTATGCACACCATTTCAAAACGCGTCCCCCAAAAAACCAACAGCGGGAGGCATACGAAAAATTAAATTACTGCTCCTCTGAGCCTGGACGGAGACATGGGGCGCATGTTTGGGGGGATCCATGATGATCTAAGCCAGGGGTGCTCAATAGATGGATCACGATCTACCGATAGATCGCGAGGCAAAATGAGTAGATCGCGGAGCCCTGTCTCTCCAAACTGTTAATATGTCAGTTTTGTCTAGTGACTAGACGAAACTGACATATTTAGCTAAACTGACATGAAATGGACACTTTAGCTGCTCTTCAGGCATGCAGCAACAAAACTGATGAAACTGACTAGACTCCAGCAGGGGCTCCATACATTAAAGGGGGTGTCTGTCAGACGCTTCCTTCCCCCCTGGTAGATCTCCGAGCCTTGCTGGGTTTCAAAGTAGCTCTCGAGCCCAAAAAAGTGTGAGCACCCCTGATCTAAGCACTCCATAGCTCGGTCTTCTGGCTCAGGCCAGAGCCCAGCTCGGTTGGGACTCCGCACAGCAGCAGAGGAATTTGCACCAGTCACTATTTATTTTCCACATTTTTACATAGCCCTTCCTCCAAGGAGATCGGGGCGGTGTGCACAGTTGTCCCCTTCCTTTTGTCCTCACAACAACCCTGTGAGGTAGGCCAGGCTGAGATTGAGAGAGAGAGAGAGAGAGAGAGAGCGAGTGCGCGACTGGCCCAAGGTCACCCAGAAAGTTTCATGGTTGAAACTAGTGGGAGGGGGGGCTGACCTGAGTGGTTGGACATGAGCAGGTCAGAGTTCTTTACAACAGGCACTTTAAAAAAAATAATAGGCTTTTGTCCTATTGCCCTATGGTTGTGATGCAGTGATGATGAGACTGGTGTTTTGCACTGCATACAAAAAACATGCACTCCAGACTTCTTTGCCTTTGGGGAGGTGGGGGATGATGACCCAGAGGCCCAGTGCAAAGCTTCCCAAAGCCTGGCACCAACTTTGTCCTTGTGGGTGAAAAAGTGGCAACTCAAGTTGCACTCTCTCCCCTGCAGTCTTCATGGTATGGGGGGATACAGCTCTCCCTATTTTACCAGGAGCAACTTTTCTGGTGCCTCTCTCAAGTTAAATACTGCATCTCATTTGTCCTCCCCCCCCCCTTCTGGCTTTCTGGGAAGGCTTCGTCAACACTGGCTTGCTGGAGTTGCCATGCCAGCTTGTCTATGAGGCAGAATGAGGCCACCAGTTTTGGTGGACCACTCCCACTACCTCCTCCCTAACTTCCATACAAAATATTGCCTGTCAATCTACCCCTTCCCATGGGGCAGGAGGAGGCCATAGTGATGTGGCGGTGAGAGTTTGATGGCATCTGCCCTAGATGCCTTTAAAGGGGGATTGGACAGATTTCTGGAGGAAAAGTCCATCGCAGTTTCCAAGCCATGGTGGATATGTGCAACCTCCTGGTTTTAGAAGTAGGCTGTTCCTGAAAGCCAGGAGTAAGGGAGTGGCACCAGGATGCAGGACTCTTGTGGTCTTGTGTGCTCCCCAAGGCATCTAGAGAGCCACAGAAGCTGAAAGAGGCGCCTGAGAGGGGACATGATTGAGACATACAAAATTATGCAGGGGATGGACAGATTGGATAGGGAGATGCTCTTTACACTCTCACATAACACCAGAACCAGGGACGTCCACTCAAATTGAGTGTTGGGAGAGTTAGAACAGACAAAAGAAAATATTTCTTTACTCAGAGTGTGGTCAGTCTGTGGAACTCCTTGCCACAGGATGTGGTGATGGTGTCTGGCCTGGACGCCTTTAAATGGGGATTGGACAAGTTTCTGGAGGAAAAATCCATTACGGGGTACAAGCCATGACGTGCATGTGGAACCTCCTGATTTTAGAAATGGGCTATGTCAGAATGCCAGATGCAAGGGAGGGCACCAGTATGAGGTCTCTTGTTATCTGGTGTGCTCCCTGGGGCATTTGGTGGGCTGCTGTGAGATACAGGAAGCTGGACTAGATAGGCCCATGGCCTGATCCAGTGGGGCTGTTCTTATGTTCTTAACTACAATTCCCAGGAGGCCTTGCAGGTCTCTTGTTATCTGGTGTGCTCCCTGGGGCATTTGGTGGGCGCTGTGAGATACAGGAAGCTGGACTAGATGGGCATATGGCCTGATCCAGTGGGGCTGTTCTTATGTTCTTAACTAGATGAGCCTTTGGCCTTATCCAGCATGACTCTTTTTATGTAGTGGTGCCTCTAATCTGGCAACCTTAAGGAGAAGGAAGTTGCCCACCGCTGTTGTATTCTGATTTATTGCTTCCATTGAGTTTTTCTCACACATCCTGGGAGCTTTGTCAGTTGGAGAGGAGGGTCAAAATGCTTAAAATGAATAACAAATGTAGTTATTTTTGCACCCAGGGTCATTCCTATCCTACTACCTTCACTCAGTCCACTCCAGAAGCCGGTCGAATACTCACGAACAGGGATGTTGCTGTCAAGGATGAAACGCGAACAGGGACAGAACAGCTAAGCAAGAGGCAGAAAAATCTTGAGTGTCCATTTCTGGACCCTGAAGCCATTCAGACACCTTGTGGGCGGCATGAACGAAACAATTGGTTATTTGTCAGTTTCCCTAAAACCTCGCTGCAGGCGATTTGTGCTGTCACCGGCTGTAAACACCACGCTTTGCCCCAATGCTCAAGCCCAGGCCGAGGTCAAATTGGTCTTAAACATGACAGCAGAAGCACGAACCGTGTTTGGGGGGTCGCTATGGTTTGCCTGGATTGCAAAATAAGGAGAGTTAAGTTGTCCAAAACTTTGGGAAACTCCAGGATGGCCAAATTAAGTGTGCAGAAAAGGAGTAACGGGAAGGGAAATTGATTTTTTTTTTTTAGGCAGATCAACTTGGGCAGATCAACTTGGGGTAAAACACAGGAGAGTAGAGAAGCAGAAGTTGGCATAGCATTGGGTAAGGGGGCACTATTTGGCATGCCACGTCAGGGATCAGGAATCTTGGGCCGGCCCTAAGACTACTGGGGCATATGAAGATGAAGATGCAACAACAAACCAAAACTGGGTGCAAGTTTCCCCATCTTCTGCCCCCAGCAAGGTTGTCGCAAGAGGGGTGCGCTCCACTTGGTGCCTGAGACCTTCTTGGCCCCATGGAAAGAGGAATAGAGACAAAAGGGGGGGTTTGCAGGCCCAACAACTGGGTTCCCACAACCATGTCTCAGAGTTCAGCAGTAGGGAAGGTGTTGCTACTTCCTTTTCCTGTCTCCTCTCCTGGGCTTGCCCCAGTCAAGCCAACAGGTAGCCTGTCCAGAGACCTCTCATCAGTAGCCCTTATGAAGCCCTAGGCCCTTCTCTTCCTGGGCTGTTTCTTTCCCCTCCCCATCATCAGTTATCCCTGATCCAGCCCTGGGCTTTAGCCCTTTCTGTCCAACATTGCATATATGCAAGAGGGACAAAAATGGGTTAAAGGGCCAGCACCATACCAGAGTAGCACCAAGCCCTTACCCTGCAAGGAACAGCCAACGCTTTCCTTTGAGGAAAAATGGGACAGTGGGAGGACCAAATCTACAGCCATGTGCTGGCAGTACAGTGCTGGTGGGCTTCCCTCGTGTCAGGGTTGGGATGGAACAGCTGGAGACCCCAAGAAGGTGGAGCAAGTTCAGAAGTGGACAGTGGGTTTACACCTACTGGAGCCACTTCCATCTGGTTTCATTCCACAAAGGGGAAAGCACACAGCCAATAAAGAACACCTCCAAACCTTCTCAAAAGGCAGTGAGATCCTGCTAATAGCACCCAAACATCACCTCCTAATCAAAGAGTGATACCTGGTGAAGAGTTAGCATTGCCAGGGACAAGGAAGACCAGAGATCAAACCTCTGTTCATCCGTAAAGCTTATGGGATGACTTTGGCCAGTTGCTTCTTTCTCAGCCTTATCTATTCAAAACATTCATTCCACTCCCCCCCAACAGCAAGGGTAGCCTGGTTGGATGCAGCCCCATACTTGAAATTTCCAAAGCAATGCCTGGAGATGTCATAGAATGGCCAACTCTTGAAAATAAGGTAGGTGGGGGAGAATCTGGTATGAGGACCATCGATAAACATGTAAGGCTTGCCTGCAACCCCCCAGATGGCTTGGAATTAACCTTTGCTGCCTCTTGGCCTGAGAAACAAGGCCAAAGTAGGAGGAACGGGGTCAGGGTCATTTACAGCAAATGGCAAGTACAGAAGAAGGAACAAATTGATTCAGCCTAGTCTACCCTGCACATGCCTGATCTTGTCTGATCTTGGAAGCTAAGCAGGGTCAGGTCTGGTTAGTACTTGGATGGGAGACCGCCTGGGAATACTGGGTACTGTAGGCTTATACCAGAGTCTTTCGAGACTGAAGGTTGCCAACCAGTCTCTTCTTCTCTAGGAAGTCTCTGATTCAGCCTAGAAAAGAGACGCCTGAGGGGGGACATGATTGAGACATACAAAATTATGCAGGGGATGGACAGAGTGGATAGGGAGATGCTCTTTACACTCTCACATAACACCAGAACCAGGGGACGTCCACTCAAATTGAGTGTTGGGAGAGTTAGAACAGACAAGAGAAAATATTTCTTTACTCAGCGTGTGGTTGGTCTGTGGAACTCCTTGCCACAGGATGTGGTGACGGCATCTGGCCTGGGTGCCTTTAAAAGGGAATTGGACAAGTTTCTGGAGGAAAAATCCATTATGGGGTACAAGCCATGATGTGTATGCGCAACCTCCTGATTTTAGAAATGGGTTATGTCAGAATGCCAGATGCAAGGGAGGGCACCAGGATGAGGTTATCTGGTGTGCTCCCTGGGGCATTTGGTGGGCCGCTGTGACATACAGGAAGCTGGACTAGATGGGCCTGTGGCCTGATCCACTGGGGCTGTTCTTATGTTCTTAACTACAATTCCCAGGAGGCCTTGCAGGTCCATTGTTATCTGGTGTGCTCCCTGGGGCATTTGGTGGGCCGCTGTGAGATACAGGAAGCTGGACTAGGTGGGCCTATGGCCTGATCCAGCGGGGCTGTTCTTATGTTCTTAACTACAATTCCCAGGAAGCCTTGCAGGTCTCTTGTGATCTGGTGTGCTCCCTGGGGCATTTGGTGGGCCGCTGTGAGATACAGGAAGCTGGACTAGATGGGCCCATGGCCTGATCCAGTGGGGCTGTTCTTATGTTCTTATGTAAATTCCGCCACGGTCAAGCTTGCAAGAGGTTGTGTGGATAAAGAGGGGAGAGAGGCTAGAGAGGCACCTGGCCTGCCTGAAATCCTTGGAGGAAGATGGCTTCTTCTCCCACCCCACCCCCCTCCCAGACAGCTCTGAGCTTCCAACCTCTTTACCCCAGATGCCTCCATGCTGCACCTGGGAGTGAGGGGGAAGGAGAAGGACCTCTGTTTGTTGCTCTTGGCGCCGTGCAGGCCATCTGGGCTCCTCTTCGGCCTGGCACTCATTATTGCTCTCTTTTCCTGCCTCCTTTTCTCTCCCCCACCCCAACACACACATACACACAGGCAGAGAGAGAGAGAGAGAGAGAGAGAGAGAGCTTTCTCCATGACTGGCTTGGTGGACTCATCATTATAGACTTTCCCTGGCCGTTTGTCCAGGTCCTACCGGCCAGAGCGTCGCCTCGGGCACTTAAATAACAAACAAGTCACAGAAGATTTCTCGGGCTTCCGCCACCTTAATTGGAGAGTGGCATCTTCTCCTCCCCACCACCACCCCGTTTGTTTGTTTGTTTGTTTGTTTTTTCAGGGAGATGCTCTCTGGTTGTGCAGAAACAAAAGCCATTTCCTGAAAAAGCATCCTGAAAAGTGCCCAATTAAAACATGGGTGCAGGGATGGGGATGGCGGTGGGGATTGGTTCCAGGCACTTCCAATATACCCGCAGAGGCTCAGCAAAGAAGACAGTGGTCCAGGAGTTCCAACCATCGTAAGGTCTGCTTGCTTTGTCTCTGGGTTGCTGGAGCTTCGTGGGATCTCCTATTGCTCCCAAGGGTTTTTGGAGATCAAGACAGGTGTGCTAGTTAAGCCCTCATCTCCTAAGGCAGGGGTGTCCAAACTTTTTGGCAGGAGGGCCACATCATCTCTCTGACACTGTGTCTGGGGGGCTAAATTAATTTACATTTAAAATTTGAATAAATTTACAGAAATGAATATATTAGAGATGGAACTTGTATGAATGAATGAAGGTCTTGCAATAGCTCAAGGCCTGTAAAAATCCTTGCACAAAGCAATGCTAGGCTTTCCTTCACTGCCACTGCTGCATCACAGATGTGAAACAGCAAGCGGTGGAGGGAACCCTCGTCCCACAGCTCGTGCGAGAGGTGAAACAGTCATCTTCACACTGAGAGCAGTTGCGTCAGGCCAGCATGGGCTCCAGCAAGTTTCCGGAGGGCCAGATGCTCGCTGGAGATTGGGGGCCAGATTGTGAGTCCCTGAGGGCTGCAAGTGGCCCCCGGGCCAAGGTTTGGGCACCCCTGTCCTAAGGGATGCTGACCAGCTCTGGGGTTTGGCACACTCCAGGGTCTGCTCAAGATCTCCAGCCACTTGCATTCAAAGCCCCTTAAATAGTCGCTTGTCGCCCTCCACCTCTGTGGCCGTGCCTCCTTCCCAGTCCCGGGATCAGAAATGGAAAAGGAAAGGGGGGAGTGCAGTGGAAGAGGAAGTGTGAGCCCCTAACTCTCCTCACTGCCACAGTTCCAGTTCCACTCCATTCTCCTCCTCCTCTTCAAATCCAGGGAATGGGGGGAGGAGGAGGAGTAAATGCAGGAGGGGGTGGAGAGAAGCAAGTGCCCCACACCCAACTGCCACCTGAGGCAACCACGTCAGTTGGCCTCACGGATGGGCCAGCCCGACCTGACCCACACTCCAGGGAACTTTGACTCTTGACTGTCAAGAGGACACGCAAAATGGCCCGCAACCCGCTCCACCCCCATAACTCCAGCAGGCCATTCTCTCCCAGTTTGAATCGCTGTGTCACATAGTTCCTGGCTGATGTTGGCATGGGCCTGAAAGCAAAAAATCCTCCCCCATCAGCCTGGTTTGACCATCTCCAGCTCAACATGCGCACCACCCAGGCCCCTAATGAGTTAATGTCAAGGTTCTGCCATGAGCTTCCTCTAAATCATCCCAAATACCATTCCCTGCCAGCCTGTCACTTTCATTAATGCCATTAACGTGAGGCCTTCAAACGAGGCAACGGAGGGGAGGGGGGGTGAGGGAAGGCTGAGAGGCCAGTTGAAGCTTTCCGTTTGGTGGAGAGGCACAAAGCTCCTTCCTGGTGACGTCAAAAGGTCACCTCAGCACTGGCTTTGGATGTCGGCCACGCCTTGCTTCTCCCCACACCACCTTGTGCAGGTGGGGAGGCGCCACCCAGGCCCCCCCTTTTCTGTCTAGGTGGATAATGGCTCCAAGCCAACCAGAATGCCGTGCCCCAGCAAGCCTCCTCTTCGCTCCCGCTCCCCGATGTGGAGAAGCACCCTGGACGTTGCCCCGAGCGGCCGCATTCGGGGAGGTGTGCAGGGCCTGCTGTCACATCACATCAGCGTCCCCAGCTCTGGCGCGGCGACTCGATTAAGTCCTTCGCCACAGAACCAGTTTAAGGAGTCAGTGATTCACTCCACCGGCTAAGCGAGACCAATTGGAGAGCAGGTCACTGACGAGGCACCGGCAACAACATCTCCAAGGGTTGCTGCGGACTGGAGAGA